>NC_081568.1:32932766-33029926 GCF_022355385.1 Mustela nigripes
ACTAGCCAATAGGATTCAACAGTACATTAAAAAGATTATTCACCACGACCAAGTGGGATTTATTCCAGGGCTGCAAGGTTGGTTCAACATCCGCAAATCAGTCAATGTGATACAACACATCAATAAAAGTAAGAACAAGAACCATATGATACTCTCAATAGATGCTGAAAAAGCATGGGAGAGTTTTTGTATTTGCTTGATTTCAGAGATGGATATATTGACTTATCTATAATTTATAAAACATTGTACAATAAAAAGTACAGAAATTGTAAGATTTAGAATCAAGAGACCTGGATTTTAGGTTTCTCTCTGTAAGGAGTTAATGATACCATATAATATTTCTGAGTTTTAGTTTTCTCACTTATAAAGTATGGATAGTATTCCACTGATGCACAGGGTTGCATCAGGAGTACCAAATGAAATCAATGTTGGCTGATTGAAATTAATAAAAAAAATAGGAACTTTAAATGAAAACATTTTCTTTAATGACTGCCCAACTCAGATATTTATGCAAGGGTTTTTTGCCCGATATGATTAATTTCCTTGGAAGGCATAAACAGCTATAGTCCATTAGATATTGTTTACTTTTATATATATATGATGGGAGAACATGTGTATGTTAAGTAACATTTTTTTTCTTGATATGTATGTGTGTGTATGTATGTGTAATATATATTGGATATATATACACACAAAATATACATATATGCATATATATACACATACATGTACACACACACATATATGTATACACACACATATCCAGTATAGCCTTTGTGTGACCCCAGTGAATGTACCTGGCACATAGTGGTGTTCAGTAAATTCTTGAAAAATAAATTGATGAATGGGTTCAGAGAATATGAGTTTATTCCCGGTTTCAGTGAACTCATGCCCTGGTGCTTAATAATAAACCTGGTATGTTGTTATCACAATCACCTTGTGTTTATATATTGCATTTTGCTTTCTTTTTCTTTTTTTTTTTTTAAGATTTTATTTATTTATTTGACAGAGAGAGAGATCACAAGTAGTCAGAGAGGCAGGCAGAGAGAGAGGGGAAGGCTCCCCGCTGAGCAGAGAGCCCGATGCAGGGCTCAATCCCAGGACCCTGAGACCATGACCTGAGCCGAAGGCAGAGGCTTAACCCACTGAGCCATCCAGGTGCCCCTGCATTTTGCTTTCCAAAGCACATTTATATCTTATTTTTATAATCGCACGACACATGTAAGATATGTATTTTATGATTTCAATTATGCATGCCATAATTGCATATGCTTTTTTAAAATACTGCTTAGAAACATTTCATAAGTTGTATATTAACTCATTTCACCTTAGAAGAATTTTATGAGATAAATTAAGCAGGTAATATAGTTGTTCTTTCAAAGGAGAAAAAAATAACTACAACTTCAAGGAATTTAATAATAAAAGGATTAGACACATTTTAGAAGTAAGACAAGGATAGACTTAGTATTTCATTTTGTCCTGGTTCACATACCCATCCTGGTACCCTCTTTGGCCTGAAGGAGGCAGTGCTTTAACTGGCCAGATTTGGCACATAGGTGCTCCACAGAGCCTTCAAATTACATGGGCTGAGATTGAAGCAGGAAGAATTCTTCAAGTGAAAACGTGGTAGTTTTCACAAGAGGGACTGTATGCTGTGGTGGCAAAAACAATAGCTGGGTATTTTGCCATCTATCTAGTTTTTACAATTGCTTGTGATTGGCTTTCTATACTTCTATATTTCTACAAATACCTACTTATGAAATGGTCAGTTGCAGGTTGTTTTATCACCTATTCCTTTACTCTAATGCCCCTACCAGACTGTACCCAGACCATATAAAACATTCTTATAGATTTGAAGTAGTCATTCTTGCTGAAGCTTTTTTTTAATTAAAGAATTTTATTTTAATATCTTTGGCAAATTTAAATTTCACAATAAGTTAACTTATTGTTTTTAAGTAAAAGACAAAAGAAAAAGCAAACAAAAATATATGTGAGAACAAATGTTTAGTTCTTTTAGTAGAGAATAGAATAGAAATACAATGACAGGGATCCTTGAGAAGTAAAGAGAATTCTGTCTTTTTAGGAGAGCTAAAAAAAATTTCTTTAAAGCTGAAAAGTTGAAAATAATATGTGTGAAACTGGATCAAATAATCAACAAAAATAACAAAAATTCTTGAATATATAAGATCGTGAAAATCACACATATATGTTTAAATATTATTAGGGCCAGAAAAAAATTATTTGGTTTTGGAAAATGGGTCACTTGTGTAAATTTAAAGCTCCATCTGTCTCTGAAATGTAGGCTTGTTTTTTAGACTTCAAATAAGAAGAAATTAAAATGGAATAGAAATAACCATAGGCAGTCAAAAGTCTTCATTCCAGTTCCTTTTTTTTTTTTTTTTTTTAATGGTATAGAAAAACGGAAGGTTTCTAAGAGCTGGCTCTCCTTGAGTTCTGCAGTTCTAAGTAATACTTTGAATCTACAATGGGAAGGGATGTTAAAGACCATGTATTCCATCCTCTTCATCTTATAGATATGGAAACTGAGGAACAGAGGCATTAATTTATCTCAGTGAGCATAGAGCTGGTTATTTTCAAAACTGGTTACCAAATTGCCAAAAGCAACGGATGAGAATTTGGTGCAAAGGGAGAGAAGAAAATGCTTCTTTATCACTTCTGCCCTAAATGTTGGACCACTTATGTCCCTTTTCACTTCTAGAGAAAAGAGATCAAGTATAAAGAGGAAGGCACTGTCAGGAGAAGAGACACAGCAGGAGAACATGAAGGATGCCATAGAGGGCACATCTTCTAATGTGGTATAATAATGATGCTCTTTCCAGGGAATTAGAAGAATCTTGCCTTGTTTCCCTTGTTCAGGATTTAAATTCTAAACTTTATTTGCCTCATAAGTATCCTTTATGATGGTGCTAGAGAGCACCTAGGAGATATTTTGAGCTGCAGTCTCTTAAAATGCTTCTAACTTGATTTTTCTTGAAAGCTATAAATATGTTTACAGACTATTTTCAGATTTTTGAAGGTATTTAAAAAGAAGATTTATACTTTTCCTTTCTCCATGAGTTACTGCATCACTCAACTGATACTCTGTAACAACCAGAGAAGAAATCTCTCCTCCTGGCCTCAGCCCTCCAACCAAACTTCTTATTGAATATTGGCTATTTTTCAGAGAATAATGTTCTAGACCTTTGGAGAACTTTGCTTGAGGACATTTTTATTATTTCATTCTAAGGAAAAGTATTTCATCCATGGTTATTCTAGATGCAGAGGAACTGATCAAGTATTCCCTCTGTGCTGTCATCTTTTTTTTCATCATAGGGGGCACCTGTGGATTTAAACCGACTTTAATCCATTTTGTTCCAAAGAAACCAGATTGGTCAAATTATTTCTAGTGTTAACTCTCCTTCTCTCACCCAAGGATGTTTTTAGATTCCTCATTAATATATAGATATAGATAGATGATAGATAGATAGATAGATATAGATATATAGGTATAGATATATCTATATATAATATATAAATGAGACATTCTGTTACCTATCAGTAATACACAATAGGTAATTCTCAGCCTCTTAGCCCAACACTCTGTGATCTAAAATTTTCCTGGTGAAGGCCTGCTTCTCTGCTTCCCTATGCATATAACACTCTGTGATCTAAAATTTTCCTGGTGAAGGCCTGCTTCTCTGCTTCCCAATGCATATAAAGTGCTATCATTAACTGTATCCTAGATGTTTGGCACCTCTGTGTTTCTGCGTACCTTAGCCTGAAGCACTGCTCGGAGTTTTCATGAAATCAACTTGATGAAATTACATTTCAATTGCTACCTTTCTATCACTGAGAAACCCTAGCATCTGTACTTAATGTCTGGAAACAATTTCTAAAACTCAGGAGCTCTGAATGAAAATGCTAATCAGGAATTTATTTTGCATTATATTAAAGAAGAAAAAATGTAATGTGTTTTATATCATGCCAAAGCCCCTCAAGCAATTTTCTAAAATGTTGCTATAATATAAATAAATGCCTATGTATAAGCAAGAAATTATATTAGGGTGTAAACACTTAAACCAAATAGCAGTTACTTTATATGAAATAATATGTGTAACGTACACAATCTAAATAACTTTTGCATGTTTGCTCTTTATTATATTTCATATTAAGGTACACATTGCATATTCAAAAACACTACAAGTTAAGCTATGTATATATTGTACATTATGGATAATTTAAGAGATTTTCAAGGTATACTTTGACTACATTTTTTTTTTAGCCACCTAGGAATTGACTTTAGATTCTAATATCTTGTGACCTATGAAGAGCTGCAACTGGTTTGTAATAAGATTACTTAAAAGTATTATCTCCCCCAAGATTATAAATCTGCAAATTCCTCAGGGGCAGAAATCTATTTTGTTTTTTTCTATTTCTATGTAGTATTCAGTAAGAATTTACTAACTGAATATAATCCATGTCTAAGTGTTACACCTGAGAGAAAATTTTTATATTGCAAATACTCATAGGTTAAGTGAGTCTCCAGTCACTTTCTTTAACTACTAACCTTTCATAGGTGGGGAATAAAATAGTTTCAAAGTAACATTTATTTCACCTGGAGCTAATGGACATGATTGTTAGGTGATCTAATTCATTAGGCATTGATACTTAAACATTATTGCAAAACTATATAGTATCTTATCTTTTTATACTTAAATAGCAAGTCCACTGGTTGAATGGAATCAACACACAATAGACTAATCTCATATTTCTAGAAATGGGTTGTAATCGAAGTCTACTCTTTGATGAGTATTTATACAGGAAACAAGATCCACACAGGACAGTTTCCCATTTCTAGCCATTTGCCTGTATTTGGTACCTGTATTTGGTATGGAAAACTTAATAATTTCAAGTTGCCATGGGGAAGGAAACAGCCAGAAGGAAAGGAAAAGAATGAATAATGGACTTGGGAACAATCACGTGGAGATGATTCTCACTAGAGAACAATGAGACATTGTGGCATTACTGTTAAATTATTGCTAAGAGATTTAGAATTCCAAGAAGCTAGAGTCTATTGGGTACTGTGTGAATAATAAGAAAGAAATTGGTCACATTTGGCTTAGAATAATTTTAGTTAATGATGCAACAAAGTCAATAAGTCATGGGAGTTCCATTATCTTGCATTCAGCTGACCTCTTTTAAAGAAGAGTTAAGTATTGACATACACCTATCAAAAATGCATGACTGACCCTTGTTTGGAGATTTTAGGGTCTAGACATATCAGCTTGGTTTCTTTCTGTTTTCCCTCTTGATCCCAGAGGAGTCAAGTCTGTAACTAGAGCTACAAGAGTAAATTTGGCGAGATGTTTTGAAAATCTTTTCAGGGTATTTGTTTTGACAATGCAGTGTGGTCAGAGCTAGATCCCTTTCCAGACCTCTGGGCTGCAGTAATTTGTCCTGATTTCTTCCAACCCCCGATACTCCTGACTGTGACCCCTACTCTGCTATGCCCTGAGACTTTGTGCTTTGTATCTATAGTTGTATCGAACTAAATGAGAGTCTTCTAGGAATCAAGAGTATGGTCCTGGTGACATCGCTTGGTTGTAGAGGGGTCTCTTAGTCTTCCCATCCAAAAGACCCCTAGTATGGATTTCATTATTTAAACACTAGTATTGTCATATTTTTTCTAAAAAAAATTTCCACAGAGTATTTACTGAAATTTGTAACACGTGGTACTCAGACTTTTTTCCCTTTTAGCACATTAAGCTTTCTAATGAACTAAGCTGATCTCTGTTCCAGCATTGTTCCAGGTGGATGGGAGAGCTTGAGCTTATTTCACCTATCATGTCCTAGGTCGGGTTTCCTTTCCTTCTCCTTCCTGTATCACTATCAGTTACTCAGACCTCTGCCCTTTCTTTCAGGGAGATACAAGATTCCTAAGCTATTGAAAGGGAGATTATTTTATATAGGGCAGATAGGATGGGGGTTGAGTCTTTTGAAAGCATGTAGGCATTATTCCTGCTGGACTCCTCTGCTGTCTGTAACCAGCGAGAAGGGCAACTAAGGCAGGGTTTCGGAGCAGATGTTGTACACTTAGTTCTCACTCAGTACGCGCCGAGGGACATGTCTCTGAGCACCAAAACTGTGATACAGCCACTGATTCTGCTCCCATTTGCTCCCTGTTTCTCACTAGCCCATGTGATACTCTATGCCACAGAGAATTGCCCAGGCAAATTGTTTAGTGTCTAAACTCCAATTCTTGTCATTTCTCTTCTCTCTCTCCTCCACCCTGTTGAACTTTACCTAGTCTGGGAATCTGCATATATGTGTTAGGGAGAGGACCTGAATCTTCTAAATATTTTCTGTCCCTCTTTCGTACTTCGGCTTTGGAACATGAAAGCTAAGAATTTGTCACCTTTGTTCTCTGACTTTGAACTGCCAGGACTAGGGGTCCAACTGACTGAATCGTAGTGGACAGAATGGAGGTCATTAGTTAACACTTCAAAATGGTAACACCCTCCTCTTTATCTTCTGACTTTAAATAACAGGGCTACTTGTGGCAAGTGTTTCGCCATGCACAGGGCAATCAGGATGCAGCACAGATGCTGCATATTACTGTCTCAGCACTCACTGTTATGTAAATCGTTTATCAGTCTTTCTCCCACACCAGACTAAATGTGTGTGTTTTTTAATTAAAATTAAAATTATAAAAATTGTTGTAAAGTATATGCAACATTCATATTATAGTGCTACCATCACCACCACCCTCCACACAGCTCTTCATTTTCTTAAGCTGAAGCCCCAGATCCATCAAACATGAACTCCCCAGTCCAACTCCTTCCCCCTCCCATCCCCTGGCAACCACCATTCTTTCTATTTCTATGAGTTTGACTACGCTTAGATACTTTATATAAATGGGGTCATGCAATATTTGTCCTTTTGTGCCTAGCTTATTTCATTTAGCATAATATCTTTAAGGTTCATCCTTTTTGTTGTAATTCAGATTTTCCTTCCTTTAAGGCTGATTAATATTCCATTGTATTTATATACCACACTTTTTTTTTTTTTAGATTTTATTTATTTATTTATTTGACAGAGAGAGGGAACACAAGCAAGGGGAGTGGGAGAGGGAGAAGCAGGCTCCCCGTGAAGGGAGCCTGATGCCGGGCTCGATTCCAGGACCCTGGGATAATGACCTGAGCCGAAGACAGACGCCCAGTGACTGAGCCACCCACATGCACCCTCCCTTTTTTTCCCCCCAACATTTTGTTTATCCCTTCATCTGACACTTGGGTTGCTTCTACCTTTTGGCCATTGTGAATAAGAACATAGGCATATAAATTTCTGTTCAAGTCCTTGTTTCAATTCACTTGGGTATATATCCAGAAGTAGAGTTCCTGGACCATATAGTAAGTCATTTTTAATTATTTAAGGAACTGGCCATGCTGATTTCCACAGGGGCTGTACCATTGTATATCTCTGCAGCAATACAAAAGCGCTCCAATTTTACCACAGCCTTGCCATCTCTCATTACTTTCTTCTTAATTTTTGTAATTTTTGTAGTAATAGTCATTCTAATGGGTATGACAAAATGCTTTTGATAGCTAGAATATTAGCTTCATATTCATACTTCATATTCATCTATTCTAGATGATTCTAGTTGATATTCATTATAATAAATTATATGATTCATGAATTTAGGTTAATTCTAAGGAAGAATTTCTTGATAAGCTGTCTGACACACTCTCACTTCTTACTTAAGTTCCATTCCTAGGTAGGATGTATGCAATAAGGGAAGATTTTAAGAATTATTTGTTAATTAAAGAAATGATCATGTAAAATTGTCAGTGTTTTTTTTTTTTAAGGTTTTATTTATTTGTCAGAGAGAGAAAGATATAGAGCACAAGCAGGGGGAGTAGCAGGCAGAGGGAGACGCAGATATCCCACTGAACGAGGAACCTGATGTGGGATCCCATCCCAAGATCCTGGGATCATGCTCTGAGTTTAAGGCTGATGTTTAACCGACTGAGCCACCTAGCATCCCATCAGAGGTTTCTTTCACCTGTGGGTGGACCTTTGTTTTGGGAAGAATCACTTGAATGTTTTACGTGTGTATTTTATGTGAATACGAAACAATTAGCTATTTTTTGTGCTGGGAACAAATATCCCTTTCCAAATTACTTAAAATGCCACGCTTAAAATAAATTGAAGGAAATTCAGGAAGGTGAGTAAATTTACATAGGAGTCAAGAGGACAGGGAGCAAATATATGGAGACATTAGCTTGCCTTTTCCTTGAAGTTAAACATTATTAGAACCCATGGGTTTAGGGAATCTAAGCAAGAGCAAATGCCAAGAATTAGAAAGCAGTTTTCTAGGAGGTCTGGAGCACAACTCCAGGGCCTGTGTTGTCCCAGAAGGTTGGAAAACCTGGCTCTATAGATGCCTCTTGAGAGTAGGCATATATGATGTGTGTGTGTGTATACTGAAAAAAGTCTATGTTACTAAAGAGCTGTAACATTGGATACCCAGACTGGATGCAGAGACATACTCTGAGAAACATGTTTTTCCAGTAGGAGCAGTGAGTGGGAATCTTCTATCTTCATTGATTTGGGACTCACATAGGCTCTAGGACCCTAGATTTGGTGGCAACGAATGCCCTAGTCATTATGAATTTGGGCAGCAAACCAGAACTGTGTTGGGTTTCTGCTATTCTGTACTGGGTAACGGGCAAACCTTAGCACACCACTGAACTCCCAGCAGGGAATAAGGATTGTGACAGGTTGTTGTACTGCTTGTTCCCAGCAGCATCACCAGGTGCCAGAGCTATGCATGAGGTTAGAGACAGCAGGGTACAAAGGGCAAGGAAGGACAGAGTCTCTAAATCTAGGTAGGTTGTGTGTAATTCCTGGCTCTGGACTTCAGTGTCTTGTAAGCAAAATGGGTGTGGTGCTCTCTCCTTCTCATAGGTTTGTTGTGAATGTTAAATACACAGATACCTGTGAAAGATTCATAATGGTGCCTATTATAAAACAGTTCTCAATAATGTTAGGTAAGAGAAGCAAAGAACAGAAGCCCTATTGGAAACTGACTAAATTTTCTACTTTTTCTCCATAAGTATCTAGAATCACATGTGAGACTGAGTGGTTTATTATGGGATTAAAGATTGTGTGTGTGTGGGGGAGACTATGTAGACTTTTATTCATAAAAGTCATTTTTTACCCTCATTTGGTGATGTTGAACATATTTCTTTTCATGTTTGTGTGTAGGTGTCCTTATCAGTTTATCTAAAGTACATCTCAAACTGTCGTGTTAACTGATATTTCTATTGAGTGATCATCATTCTCAAACCCCCCTTGGTGTCCACATCCAGTCATTCACCAAACACTCAATTTTTTCTTCATAAGCATCCTTGAATCTGTCTTTTCCTCCTTATCCTCACCTTTATTTGTTCAACTAGTCCAGACAAATTCCCAGTAAGCTGCACCTACTCAAGTGCCACAGGACAGAAATAGATTTTATGAGCTTGTATTGAGTTGGGAGCAAATAGGGCTGTTCCCTGGCAAAACTTGAAGTAGGTAAAGTTTAGCTTTCGCACCTTGCATTTGCCAGCTTTTCCCCGGAGATGAAAAAAGCTGACGTGGCTTCTGGCCAGGACTGCACATCAGCAAAGAAATCCTCTATGGGTTCAATACTTGCGAATGCATCCCACTCAGCTGCAGAAAGAAGGTAAGCATCTGAGTTTAGTCTATAAGCTTTCCTACATGTTAGACTGTTTGCTCCATGAAGATAGGGTATGCTATCTTTTTACTGCTGTAGTCTAAACATATAGGACAACCAGAAAGAATACAAGAAAGACAAAAGTATCAAGACTGTCAGTGTCTTTAGAAGGATAAAAATTTGACTTGGCTGAGGCAAGTGTGGTTTCAGTCATCAGGAAAAACATTCAGTGAAGAAGCTTTCCTACATCACTGTCACTCTGCTTCTGTGTCCTCACCTCTTTATGCTCAGGCCTGGAACTTTTGATTTGTTCACTGTGATTTTTTAAAATTCTGGAAAGAATTAAACTTATATCCCTCTCCAGCTTCTGATTCTACATATGTTGATATTTCCCTTATCTATGAATATAACAGGTGAGAATAATATCTAGAAACTTGTCCTATAAAATGTATTTATGAAATGTGAATGTAAAATAATTTATAATGTTCAATATGCTTTTAAGAATTTTGCCCTTTCACTCTACATATTCTGATATACATGTCTAATTGAGAACAATTTCTCTAAAGCAATAGGCATTTTAGGTTAAGTATGTGTCCTCATAACCAGATAGGTCTGAATTTAAATCTTAGCACCACCATTTGCTAACTCTAGATTTCCTTCAGCATGTTATCTAACCTCTCTGCATCTTAATTTCCTTCCCTACTAGTTATTTTTAGTTTTCATTTTTAAATAAATAATATGTAAAATGCTTACCTCAATGACTGACCCACGGAGAGCACCCAAAAGAGAAATTTCATTTTTTTTCTTTAAAGAGATTGTAGGAATCAGTTCACCTAAGCCTCGTCTTTTTCAGATCAAGAACAGAAGGTTTGGGACTAGAATTAGAATCCAAGTTCCATGACCCCTTATAAGTTAGTTGATATGCATTAGAAAGTATGGGTTTTGGAACCTGATGAATTTGACTTATTCTGGATTTTTCCAATTACTTCACAAACTTTATTTAACTTCTCTTAGTCTTAGTTTTTTTTTGCCCACAAATCAGAGAATATCTGCCTCTGATATATAGAAAACACTGAGACAATTCTTGGCACAATGTGAACATACAAAATGTCTTTGTTTCCCCTAATGACATACCAATGATGGGGTAGTAGTCATATCAGCTCCAAGCACAGGCAATTGAGAGGAGAGAAAGGGGAATTATCTATAAGAATTTAGAAATAGTAATAAAACTGGCTGAAAATTGCCTTATTTTTATTATCACCATGCAAAGTAACAATAAGCTTTCTGAAAAAAAATTTTTTAAATTATTATGTTCAGTTAGCCACTGTTTTTAGTACATCATTAGTTGTTTTTTGTTTGTTTGTTTGTTTTTTGAAGATTTTATTTATTTACTTGACAGAGAGAGAGATTACAAGTAGGCAGAGAGGCAGGGGGAAGCAGGCTCCCTGCTTAACAGAGAGCCCGATGTGGGGCTCGATCCCAGGACCCTGAGATCGTGACCTGAGCTGAAGGCAGAGGCTTTTTTTTTTTTTTTTTAAAGATTTCCTTCTTTCTTTCTTTCTTTCTTTCTTTGACAGACAGAGGTTACAAATAGGCAGAGAGGCAGGCACAGAGAGAGGGGAGGAAGCAGGCTCCCTGCTGAGCAGAGAGCCTGATGCAAGGCAAAGGCTTTAACCCACTGAGCCACCCAGGCGCCCCTACATCGTTAGCTTTTGATGTAATGTTCAGTGATCTGTTAATTACGTTAACACGCAGTGCTCATCACAGCATGTGCCCTCCTTAATACCCATCACCCTGTTACCCCTCCTCCCACCTCTGCCACTTTGAAACCCTCAGATTGTTTCCAGTCATTAAGCGTCTGTCTTTGGCTCAGGTCATGATACCAGGGTCCTGGGATTGAGCCCCACATCGAGCCTCATATCAGGCTCCCTGTTCATGGGGAAACCTGATTCTCTCTTTCACTTCTCCTGCTTGTGTTCCCTTATTTGCTGTCTCTATCAAATAAATAAATAAATATAATCTTTAAAAAAATAAAAAACAAATTATGACACAAATATTTATGGTCTGATTGTAAGGTCAGATTATTTTAGTGTTTTGTCTAAATTATATTTGAAAAAAGATAACAGGGGAAGAAACGTATGTTTCGCTCTAGTTACTAAATCATGACATTCCTCTTTCAATTCTTACTAATGGTGCAAATTTTTTCTTTTTTTTTTTATCTGATCTTCTTTGTTGAAATAAATGTCTTCACATTGTGTAGTGGTAGTCAGGAAATCTGTTACTTGCAGCCAAAAGCATTTAAACTGCTAAAGAGGGATGCCTGGGTGGCTCAGTTGGTTAAGCAGCTGCCTTCAGCTCAGGTCATGATCCCAGCGTCCTGGGATCGAGTCCCACATCGGGCTCCTTGCTCCGCAGGGAGCCTGCTTCTCCCTCTGACTCTGCCTTCCACTCTGTCTGCCTGTGCTCGATCTCGCTCGCTTTCTCTCTGACAAATAAATAAATAAAATCTTTAAACTGCTAAAGAGAATGATATGAAATTAAAGCAGAGAATTAATTAAGCACCATTATTTAGACAGGTTTCAAATGATACAACTCATTTTCTCTACACTTTAGGCAATAGAAAGAACAAATGAAAATGTGCCTTTTATTTCTGGTTCACACTGGGAGACAGGAAGAAAGTGATTGAGGATCTTCCTTATTCACCAAATAAAGAGCCATCTTATTCTGATTTATTTATGTTCTCTAGAGACTAAGAATAGCTATGCCATATATGTCTGAGGGAAATCAAAGCCATTGCCTGAAACAGTTTGTCAGCATAGCTTCCATCTGACATGGTGCCTTACATTATGCAATTCTTAAAACTACGCAAATGGCTTCAGGGCAGACATTGGATACTAGAAATCAGGCATGGAAAAGTACAAATACAAATAAATACAAAAGTAGTGACAAAATATTAAGAAATTAAACCCAACAGTGTATTAAGGGAGTAACTTCATGTTCAAGCATAGAAATAAAATATTAGTAAAACTCTAGATGTGATTACTTAAACAGTTAAAAGGAGGAAAATTATATGATTATCTAAAGGGATCTCCAAATTGTCTATTATTTCTAGTTTCTGTCCTAAAGAAATTTACCAAGCAAAAGGAGTAAAGAATTCTTACATATTTTTACAGTGTTTTCCCAAACATTTGCAGTCATCTTGCCAACTTCTAAATCAATAGATTTTTATTAAGTAAATGTTCTTTTATTAAGTTTTTCCAAAGCAACTAATTCATTTTTCATCAGTGTTTTGTAATGTTGATCAAATCGCACAATTATAATGACAAAAACAAAGAGATCAACTATATCTCATAACAGTGCAACTTCATCTTTGTAAATATAAAACTCAACTGGTAGGAAAATGCTTGTTAGGGCTACCAAAGGATAACTTCCTAGCTGTAAATATTCAGCTTTTTGTTAGTTTGGTGAAAAGAGAGAATAGAAATCTTTGGTTAATCTGGTTAATTTATATCTGTGCTGTCTGATACTAAAGCCACTAACTACACTTGGCTATTAAGTGCTTGAAATGAGATTAGTGTAACAGAACTGAATTTCTAAATTTAATATAAAGTTAAATTTAAAAACTAATACTCAGTTCAATCATTGAAAAACTTTGAAGTATATTAAGAGCAATTTGGATATATAAATTTGCTTTTACAACTATGTATTTGTGAAATTTAAATATAAATCAAATATTTCTAACAAAATTTTAGCATCTGAACTAAGATGTACAGCAAGTATAAAATATGTACTAGATTTTCAAGACTTAGTATGATAAAAAGAATATAAAACATCTCATTAATAACCTTTTATCTTGGTCACATGCTGAAATTATAATATTTTGGGCATAATGAGTTAAATAAAATATATGCTGAAAATTAATTTTATCTTTTCCCTTTCCACTTTTTATGGTTACTAGAAAATTTAAAATTATATATTTGGATTACATTATATTTGATTGGACAGCACTGATCCAGAAGTTTCACTGGGAAATTTTCTACTATATCTATTAAAATGTATAATGGACTTATCTTTTGACTAAAGAAATGTATCCTGCAGAAACACATGTGTACCTTTACAAATACAACATTTTACTACTAATGTGACTGCAAATGATAGGAAACATCTTACTAATGTGACAACAAATGGTAGGAAGCATTTTAAATGATCTTCCAATAGGGGTAAAAAAAACCTGTTTCAAACATACATATCGAATGCTAAACAGTGATGAAAGAAAATGCAATACATATATACCAGAGAGATAGAAAGATGGCCATAATACTGCAAAAAAAAAAAAGATAATGGAAATATATATATATGTATATATATATATATATATATATGTATATAATGAAATCCCACTTCTACTAAATAATCAAAACCCTATAAAAAAGTATGTACACTTTCTTCAATACTCTTTGCACTTTTCAAATAGTCTTCAATACTCTTTGCATTTTTCAAAAAGCATGTATTATAATTTAAAAATAAGACTAGTGACCTGGGACAATGTTTCTACATGTTGATCTATATAATTCTGTTTTAGGATAAAAATAATTTTCAGAACTGCTGATTTGTAGTACCATATTGTTTTGATTACTACAGCTTTGCTGTCTAACTTGAAATCTGGGATTGTCATACCTCCAGCTTTGTTCTTCTTTCTCAAGATTGCTTTGGCTATTTGGTTTTTTTTTTTGTGGTTCCTTACAAATTTTAGGATTGTTTGTTCTAGTTCTATGAAAAATGTTATTGGAATTTTGATAAGGATTTCATTGACTCTGTGGATTTCTTTGGGTAGTATAAACATTTTAATGATTTTTGTTCTCCAAATCCATGAGTACAGAATATCTTCCCATTTGTTTGTGTCATCTTCAATTTCTTTCATCAATGTTTATAGTTTTCAGTGTACAGAACTTTCACCTCATAAGTTAGGTTTATTCCTAGGTATTTTATTATTTTTGGTATATTTGCAAATGGGACTATTTTCTTAATTTTTCTTTCTGCCACTTCATTATTAGTGTATAGAAATACAATAGATTTCTATATATTGATTTTGTATCCTGCAACCTCACTGAATTCATTTATTAGTTCTAGTGGTTTTTTTGGTGGAGTCTTAAGGGTTTTCAATATATAGTATCTTATTATCTGCAAATAGTGAAAGTTTTACTTCTTCCTTTCCAGTTTGGGTGGCTTTTATTTATTTTTCTTGTCTGATTACTGTGACTAGGACTTCCAGTACTATATTGAATAAAAGTGATAAGAATGGACATCCTTGTCTTGCTTCATCCTTGTCTTGCTTCTGATCATGAGGAGAAAGCTGTTTTTTTTTATTGAGTATGATGTTAGCTGTGGGTTTATGAAATTAAATATTTAACACAGTACTTTATTTTGTTAGGGTAGGTATTCTCTAAACCTTCTTTGTTGAGAGTTTTTATCATGAATAGATGTTGTACTTTGTCAAATACATTTTCTGTATCTATTAAAATGATCATATGGTTTTCATCCTTCCTCTTATTGATGTGATGTATCATGTTGATTGATTTGCAAATATTGAACCACACTTAAGTCTGGAAAATAAATTCCAGTTGATTGTGGTGAATGATTTTTTTAATGTACTGTTGGATTTGATTTGCTAATATTTTGTTGAGGATTTTTGCACCTATATTCATCAGAGATAGTGACCTGTAATGTCTTTATTTGGTTTTAGTGTCAGGTTAATGCTAGCCTCATAGAATGAATTTGTAAGCCTTCCTCCCATTTCTATTTTTTAGACTAGTTTGAGAAGAATATGTATTAATTCCTCTTTAAATGGTAGGATTCACCTATGAGGCCATTTTGTTCTGGACTTCTGTTTGTTGGCAGCTTTTTGATTAGTGATTTAATTTCACTGCAGGTAATCAGGCTGTTCAAGTTGTCTATTTCTTCCTGCTTCAGTTTGGGAGCTTATATGTTTCATGTTGCATGCATAAGTATTTATAAGTGTTATATCTTCTTGTTGGAGTGTTCCCTTTATGATTATGTAGTGTCCTTCTTTGTCTCTTGTTACAATCTTTGTATTAAAGTCTATTTTGTCTGGTACCAGTATTGCTACCCCCAGCTTTCTTTTCTTTTCACTTCTTTTGCATGAGAAATGGTTTTTTATTCCTTCACTTGCAATTTGCTTGTGACTGATATGGTCTGATATGAGTCTCTTGCAGGCAGCAAAAGAGTGATACCCATTTTTCCCCCCTTTCAGCACTTTAAATATCATGCCACTTTCTTCGGGCCTGGAAAGTTTCTGTTGAAAAATCAGCCGAGAGCCTTATGGGCTTTCTCTTGGTATATAACTCTTTTCTCTGGTATATAACTTCTCTCTGAAGTTTTCAGCTATTATTTTTTTTAAATAATTTTTTTTGCTTCCTTTTCTCTCTCTTTTCCTTCTGGGATCTTTATAATGCAAATTTTATGCTTGATGGTATTCCTGATTTCCCTTATTCTATTTTCATTTTTATTCTTTTTTCTTTCTCCTTTTCAGCTTTATTGCTTTCCATTACTCTGTCCTCCAGGTTGGCCCTTTATTCTGCTTCTTCTGGTCTATTATTTATTACCTCTATTGTATTCTTTTTTTTTTTTTAATTTTTTATTTTTGATAAACATATATTTTTATCCCCATATCACTCGGCATCAGGGAAATACAAATCAAAACCACAATGAGATATCACCTCACACCAGTCAGAATGGCTAAAATCAACAAGTCAGGAAATGACAGATGCTGGCGAGGATGCGGAGAAAGGGGAACCCTCCTACACTGTTGGTGGGAATGCAAGCTGGTGCAGCCACTCTGGAAAACAGCATGGAGGTTCCTCAAAATGTTGAAAATAGACCTCTATTGTATTCTTAATTTCATTTATTGTTTTCTTCTTCACTGATTGGTTCTTTTTATTATTTTCTATCTCTTTGTTGAGGATCTCCTGAGGTCCTTCACTCTTTTCTCAAGTTCAATGAGCATCTTTATGACCATTACTTTAAATTTTCTATCACACATATTACTTATATCCATTTCATTTAGCTCTCTTGCAGTGATTTTGTCCTTCTTTCATTTGTGACATATTTCTCTGTGTCTTCATTTTGTCTAACCTTCTTTGTCTGTTTCTATGTGTTACGAAAGACAGCTACATTTCCTACTCTTGCAAGTGTGACCTTATGAAGAAGAGGTCCTGCAGTGCCCTGAAGTGCAGTGTCCTCTGTTCACCAGAACCTGGTGTTTCAGGATGTTTCCTATGTGGGTTTTATGTTCTTTATTGTTGTGGGTGAGCTGCATTTGCCTTCAGTCCAGTATCTGCAGTATCTCTTTGTGCGTGTTGTGGGCAGAGTTTGGTCCTTGTGTTGTTAGTGGACCAGGTAGAGGATGCCTTTGGTCAACCCTCATCCCAGCTGAGTCATACCACGTGTTTGCCTGTGCTGCAGTTGCATTGAACTGCCAGGTGCTCTCCCTGTGTTGTTCCTGAGAAGATTTCATTGGTGTTTGAGGCCTGTAGCCAGACTAGATATCTCCCCAAGAGAGTATTCTTATTTGTATTTTATTCCGTATTTTTATTAGTATTCTTATTTGGCTCCTCAGTAAAGAGTATTCTTATTTGGTTCCTCAGTCTGGGACAAATCTTGTACTGAGACTCAAGGTTATGAACACAGACTATTAGACTGAACCACTAGATCTAACTGGGAACTGCCTTTGAACTTGTAGGAGAAAAAGAGGCAAACTGGTAAGCAGTCTTTTCCTGCCCTGCTCAGGGTTGGGCATCAGAGAGATTTGCTAAATCTCTGTGGTATTTCACATTTTTCTGACTCTGCAATATAGAAAAGATTGCAAACAAATTAGAGAGAGCAAACAAGTTTTTAAGTAATCAAGTTTCCAGGAACAAGAGGCTTTTTGTTTCCATATGAAATCATAGGTTTGAAAAAGAATATTGTAACAATTCAGCATGTTACTTCCTTACTTTCTCAAGTTCTTCCAGTAGGGAAACCAGACGGGAGGATTATGGACATGACCATCTTGGGACAGTGTCCAAATTATCCTCAACAAGTATAGGGTTTGGTTTCTTTTTAATTAACTAGTCAAGTCCAAGGACTAAAAATTTATTTAGCACTTGAATAAAATAGTATTTGAGTGATATATGTTTTTGCATTTTGAGAAAGTTCAAAAATAGGAAGAAGCCATTAATGGAAATGAACTGTATCATTTATAGATGACATAAGTGTGATGACACTGTGAAGTCTATCTCTCTTTATTACTCCTTTAGGCTACTATTGCACATCTGGTATCTGTCAGTTCCCTCAATATATACATTAGAAATGGGCCATGTGTAATTCATGATACCTACACAAAAGCATTTCACAAATATGAAACTCCACCTCTAACCTTCGTGCAAATCAGTTGGTTAACTCTAAGTTTTCCATCCATCCTTGCCTTTCCTTTTTTGCATTTACTGTCAACTTGCACTGAAGGTGGACCAGCTATTTATTTCTGGACATGGACGTGTGGCTAGGAGTTGTACTTGGTAGGAGGGCTTTTAACACAGTCTCTGAATAAAAGCCTAACCCTTGTTCTTCCCAAGTAAGCAAAAACTGGCTGACCCCAACTTTGGGTAGAAATTGGCTTTAATAATCTTCAAAGGTTTATACTTTGTCTTATGACCAATGCTTAAACTCAGTTTAGAAAAATGTAGTTTCTCCAATCAGTGTTTTTTCCTTGTTCTTTTTCTTTAAGATTTATTTATTTATTTGAGAGAGAGGGAGAGACAGGGAGAATGAACAGAGGGAGAGAGAGACAAGAAGACTCCCTGCTGAGCAGGGATCCTGGCATGGGGCTTGACCCTAGGACCCTGAGATCATGACCTGACCTGAGTTGGATGCTTAACTGACTGAGCCACCCAGGCACCCTGTCTTATTCTTTTATATAAAAACAAATAATATCCTTTCAAGTCATTCCAACTATGAAAATGTGAGAGTAATGATCCCACTGTATATTGTGAATAGATAAATTAAGCTTAGGTGATTTATTTACCAAGAAAATATTAAAAATTATAATTAAAAACTTTGTGTATAGGAGACAGTTTTAGATTTCCTAAGAAAAGATGTAAAAGAAACTGATTACTTTTTTCAAGCAACTAAAAATATATTAGTTGATAAATAAAACACATTTTAAAAGGTTAATTTCCATTTTATTACTTATTGCTATGTAATTATTTTTATTGTAATGTATATGAAAAGACAACTGTGTGCTTAGCTTTATCATGATTATGAAGATTTCATGTAACTTTTTCTGTTTAAGAAAATACTTAAAACCTTGTCAGACAAACCGTAAGAGACCCTTAATCTCACAAAACAAACTGAGGGTTGCTGGGAGAAGTGGTTTAGGGAGAGGGTGGTTGGGTTATGGATATTGGAGAAGGTATGTGCTATACTGAGTGCTGTGAAGTGTGTAAACCTGGCAATTCACAGACCTGTGCCCCTGGGGCTAATAATATATTATATGTTAATAAAAAAAATAAATAAAAACCCTTGTCAGATCTTTTGAAGTGTTGAATTCTATGTTTCTCTTGAGTACATACAATCTGAATGTTTTATTGTTTTTTAAAACAAGGTTATCAGGAAATCATAAAATTTATTTTTTCATCAAATTTGGCAAATGATTAGAAAGCTTATCAAGTAATAGAAAAATAGGGGTGCCTGGATGGCTCAGTCTAGGCGTCAGTCTTTGACTCAGGTCATGATCCTGGGATCCTGGGATTGAGTCCTGCATCGGGCTCTTTGTTTGGTGGGGAGACTTCTCCCTCGGCCTGCTCTGCCTGTTCTGCTTGCGGCTCTCTGTGCTTCTGCTCTCTCTCTGACAAATAAATAAATAAATACTCTTTTTTTTTTTTTTAAGATTTTATTTATTTATTTGACAGAGAGAAAGATCACAGGTAGGCAAAGTGTCAGGCAAAGAGGGGGAAGCAGACTCCCTGCTGAGCAGAGAGCCCCATGCGGGGCTTGATCCCAGGACCCTGAGATCATGACCTGAGCCGAAAGCAGAGGCTTAACCCACTGAGCCACCCAGGCGTCCCATAAATAAATAATCTTTAAAAAAATAAATCAATAGAGAAATCAAAGCTAAATATCATTATTTACCATTTTTCAGAATATTTGTAACTCAGGTATAACATCAATTTAATGAGTTGATAATACTTAAAAAATACACTAGACTAGACTAGATATTGAAGGTATGGGAGTGACTTTGTGTGTAGTAAAATAGTAAGGTTGATTACTGATTTGTGAAACTTTTGTTTTATTTCTGTGTGTATGTGTGTAAGATGTATTTCTTAAATCTGTAAGTTATTATATTCTATAAATTTAAAATGTTGTTAGTGGTAATATAATTGATACAATCAGTGGACAAGTTCTTATACAATGAGTTAAAGATATCAGAGGTTGGGGTAGAGTGTAGGTTTTTACTTAGCTTTACTTACCATGATAAAAGTACCTTAATTTGGGGCGCCTGGGTGGCTCAGTGGGTTAAGCCGCTGCCTTCGGCTCAGGTCATGATCTCAGGGTCCCTGGATCGAGTCCCGCATCGGGCTCTCTGCTCAGCGGAGAGCCTGATTCCTCCTCTCTCTCTCTCTCTGCCTGCCTCTCTGCCTACTTGTGATTTCTCTCTGTCAAATAAATAAATAAAATCTTTAAAAAAAAAAAAAGTACCTTAATTTCCTAACCTGTAAAGTGAAATAATCATAGAACCTATGTCACAGGATTGTTGTCAGATTTATATGAACAAGTACATTCACAGGGCTCAGTATATGTTTGACACAAAGTAAATCAGTAATACATTATATGTTTTAATTGAATTTAAATAAAAATAAAACAAATAGATAAAATACAGTGTTCAGCATTAAAAAAAAAAAAAAGAAAGAAACCAGCTGTTATTACCATCAAACTTTTAGGTTGCAAATACTAAATCTAATGAGAACAGGAAAGACAGTCTCTTTGTTTTAAGAAACCAACGACTTAAAAAAGAAAGACTTGTCTATTGTGTGTGTGTGTGTATATCTATGTGTGTGTTGGTGGACTAGGATGGTACTGATAGAAATTTTGTAATTATTTTCAGATAAATATTGATAAATGTAGTCCTATAAATACTGCTTTATGAAGACTATAAACTGTAAACAACCATTAACTTCTATGTCATCCAATGTCAAATAATTTCATTTACAGCATGTGAAATTAATTGCTTATGCTTTTAACAATTTTAATACACAAAGAAATAAAAGTTTTCCTTTAGCTATCCTAAGAGCTATATCTGGAAAATGACATAAAAATGGATTTTGTGTGTGAGTGTATCAGTAACTGATCAGAGGTATTAAGATATATGATATGCGGTGTGTGGATATGTGATGTGTGGATCTAAGATGGCAGGTAGTGTAGGGAGATAAGAAAAGAGTAAAAATGGGGTACCATGTTAGGTATGGTTATTACTTCTGCTGATGAACTCTTGGCCTTGGCTTAAGATTTTTGTAGATAGTGGGCCTATCAGATGAATTCAGTATTGCCAGTAGGGGAGAAATATAGTAAAGCAATGAGCAAATGAATATTTTTGGACTTGCTGTCCATTTCTACTGCTTGATGATTGAACTTGTTCAAGGTGACAGTGGTCCAGGGTTGTATTAATTTTATATTCCATAGGGTCATACAGGCAATACTGTCTTCAGCCGAGGGCCACCTGGAGCCTTATGCTTTAGAAGACCTACTCTGACCTTACTTTGTTCTGGGTTCCTTAATACAATTGAGGATTCCATGGGACCAAGGGGATATGCGGAGCAGGAACCTTTACAAACCTTTCCTCTATTCTTACCTCACCAGAATCACTACCATCTAGTCTAGTAAGGAACCTTTTAGTACCAGAGTGATCAGTTTCTTATGTTTTATGAAATGACCACACAGAAATCATATTATCCAATAAACACCTAATTCAGTGTGGATCAAGAGTGTTAGAACTTGTGATCTTCCTAGTCCTGGCTGAGGAGGGAATGAGATAGCAACTCAGAAATGCTCATAAACATGCTAGAAAGAAATGGGATCCAAGTTGAAGTTTTATTTATATTAAAAAGTACCCTAGATCCAGTATGTTGTGTGATGTTCTTATATGACAAAATGGTCAATCTGCGTGCCTTAATTCATAGGGTCTACACCTGTCAAACTCTGAATTGGAAAATCTTAGCATCCTTGATTATAAAATACAAATGACTGCTTTTTCTCTAACTCTAAGAACTTATTATAAGAACTTCCAGCAAATAATCCTTTATACTTATAACAGCATGTATTATAATACACACACACACAGTGACCTTCATTTTCAAGGTTTTTTTTTTTTTTTATGTGTTTACTGGACAATAGAATTAAGTCTGGACAAGTTGGGGGCATATTTTTGCTGATCTCTGTTAACATCCAGGTGATGTTTTCTGAATTTCCTGCACAATAGTATTAAGAACAAAACACAGAAATAGTAATTTGAGGAACAAAGATTCAAGGAGAGCTCCTCATGTCTTGCTCTACCTTTCATAGTTTCCTAAGTAGAAAACAAGGGGCAGCAAGAGAGCATTGGGCACCTGCAAGGGAAGGAAAGGAAGGAAAAGAGAAGAGAAGTAGCTAGATGAAAGAATGCAATGTGGAGGGGCAATGAGATAGAATTTTAAATATAAGTTCATACAAGATTAACCCTATGTACTGGGAATTCAGGGATGTGTCTATTAATTGCTACCCATTTTTTTTCCAATAAATAATTACTGAGCAACTACTGTGTGTTGGGTACTGTTCTATGTGTTTGAGATACATGAACCAAAGAGAAAAAGATGGTACCCTTAGTGGTTTTATATCTCAGCAGGAGGATACAAAATAAATAAGGATATCAAATAGTAGGTTAAAGTGCTGTAAGTGAAACAGGTAGGACAGGATAAGGAGGATCATTAGTGTGCCTATGGTCACAGAGGATCAAGTTCCAGTGTTAAATAGACAATCAGGGTGGGACTCATTAAGATAGCAGTATCTGAGCAAAGATTGTAGGAGGTTAAGGGGGTTAGGAGTTTAACCAAGCAGCAGTCTGGTTTGTATGTGTGTGTGGTGTCTGTGGTGCATGTATACGTGCGTCGTTCCTGTGTGTGTGTGTGTGTGTGTGTGTGTAGATGGGAAATCTTCCAGCAAAGGGAACAAACATCTAGATCAAAGGTCTCTGTAGAGAAGGAATAGAGCTGAGTTTTGGACATGCTGACTTTGGCATGCTATTTAACATCCAAGTGGAAATGTTGAGGCAGCTATTGGATATTCGAATCTGGAGTTTGGGAGTAAGGTCTGGACTTAAGTAAGAATTTGGGAGCTTTAGAATAGAGAGAAGGTGGATTAAACCTCAAACCTGAATGAAATCAACAAGTGATTGTAACTAAAGTAGAGGACTGAGAATATCTTGAGATACTTTAAAATTAAGAGCTTGGGAGGGCTTGGAAAACAAAGGAGATTGAGGAGAGCTTCACTGAGGAAGGAGGAGAGGCACAACTACTTTCTTTCATTGCCAAAATTGGCTATTGTTGATGTCTCAAAGTATTTGTTCTAGTAAAAGCCATCTCCTCTCCTATAAGAGGCAATAGAGACTATGGGACTCTGCCGCCACTGCCAAAAACCAAAAATCTTGCTCTCCAAAGATGTACCAAAGAGAAGACCTGTTTTAAACACACTTAGAAATTTTTAAAAATTTTTTATTATGATGCTAGGGATCTGATCATCAGAGCTTTATATCTGAAAAACCTATTTTCTTATTTTAAGTTGGTTATCCTGTTTCTAATACTTTTGGTAATAGCGGACCTCTAGCAACTAATTTTTTTTGAATTCTCAGATTCCTATGGAAAAAAAGTATTTGCCATCCAATGAATGTGTACAAATGAAGGCTGACCACTTCTTTGATGCTTGATAGAAATGTGCATGCAAAATTAATAGTAACTCAATTTCATCTATTGGTAGAAGTGGATACTAATTTGTATTTATGTGCCTTTTATGTGGAAAAAACTGGGGTGTGTATAAATGCAAACCAGTCATTTTATTGTGGTAGGTATTAAAAGCTTATTAGATTAATTACAGATAGAGGCATTTGGTTCACTGCTAATAAGAGATATGATAAATGATTAGCATTAACTAGATAATGGAAATTATCTTGATTTACCATTGTCCAAAAGAGAAAATGTGTTTTTCCTGATTTATTTGTCCAAACTTCTGAGTGCCCACAAATTCATTAAGCACCTTTTGGTACAGAACCATTTCTACACGTATTTTTAGAAATCTACAGCAAATATCTCAAGGTACTGCTGGCTGATCCTTTTATCCTAGTTAATTAGACCAAGTAAACATACCTAGTGTTTGCTGTAGAGCAACTCATAATCTAGTATGCCTAGAAGTTCGAATATAATTTAAAGTTGATTGCAAGAAAGATTAACTTAGATCAGAAGAGCTGACTTCATTAGACACAGTAATATTTTTTGAGAAATTTAACTTAGGTTTAACAGTTATTCTACGTATAAATGTCATGGGAACTCATAAAATTGTTTATAATAAGCAATATATAGAGGAGAATTAAGAACAAACTATAAAGATGTTCTTAATTTGATTTTCAAGCTAGAAAAATATTTGACCTGGCAGTCAACATAGTCAGACGGTTGTGACTGAAGAGTTGCTGAGAGTTCCCTTATGATGCTTGTGAATGATATTATTGGTTGACTAGGGTAGTTCTTCTTGTTTATTAACATTTAAGAAGTAATATTCATGGCCAAAAGCACTGGTAAATTTTTCCAAGGTGTTTGTTGGCTTGCACTATCGATGGCTTTACTTAGGATGCTAGTTCCTTTGATATTTGTCAAGATATAAAAACAGGTATTTCATAGATAATTACCCTACATGTTTCCATGTTCAACTGCTTGTTGATGTGCTTATTTACTTTGAACTGATTTTTCATTCATACTTTCGGTACTTAATAAGATATCAAAGGCAAAGTAAAATAAGTAAAATAGGGATGGCTTTAATTTTGGACTCTGTCTAAACTAGCTTAGGGACAAAAAATCTTCCTCTGTGTTTATCTAGACACAGAAGACCAGATCTAGGTGAGGTGAATGGGGCACTTGCTCTGGTATAAGATTTAGGTGGGCTGGTCCAGAGAATGAAGGATCTTTCTTTTATAGAGTATGAAAGTTACTCTATAGGTGAGGACTTAGCTAGGACATCTGAAGCAAAAGAGTGATGTGATCAAATCTTCCTTTCAGACCTGCTCTTTCCCTTTTAAGACTATTAAAAAGATAAATGAATAACAATAGTAGAGAATAGCAATAATGCTATGACATGAATGTAATGTTGGTGATTTTTATTAAATAGAGCACAGAGGAGACTAATTAAGGGAGCCACCAAAGACTACTAAACTTCTTAAGAAGGTAGTGAGGTATTGCATCCTTTGTAGGAAATGAGGAAATGCTGGTCTACCCCCTTAAGACCTCCTAATTTGGAGGGGTTAGAATTGGTTAGTGACAGTGATGAGCAGTGGGTGAAATAGGACCATGTGCCTAGGGGCACCAACATCATTTGAAGATGAACTCAAACAAGAGATAACATCAAAATAAAAACTTACCTATACCATGATAGGAAAACACTGATGTTGAGCACTGAAACCATTTAAATAAAGTGTAAACAACTGTTGTCTGTTTACAAAATAAATGTAATTTTTGAAATTGATGATAACTTAAAAATCATCCCAGATTATAATAAAAACATTCCATATTATAAACAAAAAGCAAAACACCACCAAAGAGAGGATAGGGGTGTTAAGGAAAGTACAAATATGCAAATTACTTTGTCCTGTCATTGAGAAAGCAAATAATCGCTGTTTCATTCTTGACACTGATAATTAGGGACTATTGGTTTGATTGTAAGATTTCAAGTAAAACAGCATGTATCCCTTCCAAGTTACTAGACCTAAAAGATACCAAAGAATAAATGAACCATATAGCTAAGCCTTAAAGAAACAAATGAAAAATGGCCAGGAGGTAATACATAAAATGACATCTTTTATGATACATGTAAATGGTAAAGCCCAAAGAGATAGGATACAGAAGGGATAGTAATTAGCAAATTCCACTTCAGGTATGCCTCAAATCTCAGCTATAATGTCAGGTGTAATGTCACAATTTCCTTTAAGTTTATCTGTGGGCTCTCACCTTTATGAAAGTAATCTGAAGGATGCTTTGAAGAATAATTTCCTTGTCGCGAATTCAGTTTCTGAAACCCCAAATTCCACAAAGACTATTTCTTCTTTTCTTTAAGTTAAACATTCTATCTAGAAAGCTGTTAGATGAAATGTTCAATTTCATCTTAAATCAGTCATCCAACATTTTTGTTTCTTTCTTTGTTTGCTTTCAAATATATTTTAGTGTTTTTAATCCAGTTATCAACTACCAATGCCTCAGCTGAAATAAGATAATCTTATTTCTTAAGATTACGTGAGAATAAGATTGTATCCTGGCATGACCCAGATAAGTGTTGACAGCCAAAGTATTTGTAACAATGATTTCCTTGCTCAAGTTTTCACTAGTATGAAGTAAGAAAATAAGTAAAACGTAGTGAATTTCTAGAACAGTTTAATATACTCATTTGTTTCTGATATAGTGGATTCTTACTCAGTTTTGTTGTTTAAGATTTCTTTGTTTTAGGAAATATAACAATTTTCTAAGTGTCCATATTTGGCAAAATATACTATTACTATTATTAACCCTATCCTAGTTCACTTTTTTATCCTTTTACTATTTTACTCTTTTTTTTTTTAAGATTTTATTTATTTATTTGACAGAGAGAGATCACAGGCAGGAAGAGAGAGAGAGGAGGAAGCAGGCTCCCTGGCTGAGCAGAGAGCCCGATGTGGGACTCGATCCCAGGACCCTGAGATCATGACCTGAGCCGAAGGCAGCAGCTTAACCCACTGAGCCACCCAGGCGCCCCACTATTTTACTCTTAAATGCGATCTGAGAGATTCCCATTCATTCATCCACTTATATCCTGAAAAACTTTTGAGATGCTGTATCAAGGACTGGTCTAGGTGCTGGGAACACAGCAGGAATAACAAAAATATTTGTTCTCATGGATCTTAAATTCTGACAAGGGTGGATTCAAGTTATAAGCCAATTAATATATAATATATCGAGTGGAAATAAGTTTAAAGAAATAAGTGAAGCAGAGTAAGGGGACAGTTGAGTGGTGGGGTTCTTCATTTGATAAGATATATTTGATCAGGTATCTTAATGAAGTGAGGAATCATTCCAGGAAGTGGTTTTCTGCTTGGCATATTCAAAGCTTGTGAGGAGGTCTTTCAGACTGGACACCAGGGAACTAGGAAGAGGAGAATGAGATGAGATCTAAGGAACAGCTTCCATCTCTTAGCAGAATGGCTTGCATATAATTCAATAAACTGTTTTCTCCCTGTATCCCATACCTATACTTGTCCTCCAAATATGACATATACTGATAGAAAACCCAAATTATAAGAACTTTGAACAGCCAAGGAAAGAGGTAGTAGGGTGACTGTGCTAATTAGGTTATATTAGGTTATAAGACAGACATTTTCCATAACTTGAAAGAGTTAAATCTATGGTGCCAAAGTTTTAATAAAAATATATATAAAACACATGATGAAATAAAAATAAACAACTAAAAATTATTTGGGGCAAGATGTGTTGAAGTTAACAATATTTTGAATTTTTTCCAATTCTTTTTGAGTGCATCAGTTTGAATAAATTGCTTAGAGGTAGGAGTAAAAGATACAATGAGTAGTCATTTTATAGTCTTGATAAGTTCATTTGGCTATACTTTCAAGAAGTTGAAGAAGTACATTGCTTTTTGACTATAACAAATTCACTTGCAGTTTAGGTCAGTTCTTCTCTTTTAACAATACTGAAGGAGCACATATTGAGTGTCAGATGATAGATCTGAAAATAATTTTTGATAATGTATCAATGTGATGGTTTACTAATACAAGTAGTATGCAATTTTTACCACAAAACATGGAAGGAGTCAAAGAATTAAGTAACACTGGTATACAAAACTCCTTCTGTTTTCATCTGTATAATTTCTCAGCAATTACATCTATAAAAAATGAAGAGTGGGAATGGAATGTTTGTGGTCTCATCGTAGAAATAAGTAGCGAACCAATTGCAAAAAAAACCATACCTACTAATTTACATTTCCAATAAAATATTACTTCTCTATGTCAGGTAATTATCAATATTATACTATTTATATAATATTGATTAATTATTTACTATTATTTGAAGTAATTAAATCTAGAAGGAATATTTTAACACAGCTTTATGTAAATTTAAAGATTTTATTTATTTATTTGACAGAGAGAGATCACAAGTAGGCAGAGCACCAGGCAGAGAGGCTCCCTGTGGAGCAAAGGGCCCAATGCGGGCTTGATTCCAGGACCCTGGGATCATGACCTAAGCCGAAGGCAGAGGCTTAACCCACTGAGACACCCAGGCTCCCCTATGGTCTCATAGATTTAAAAAACATTTTAATTTATGTTCAGATTTTTGTGTCAGGAAAGTAAGATAGGTTGGTTAAAAAAATAATTTCAAATATAAAAATAGATTGGATTAGGGTAAAATTCTGTAGGGGAAGTGGAATGGAAATACAAGTTTTGAGCAGAGAAGGAAGCAATATGAAATTTCTGACTTGTAAAGAAGAGCTAATTCAATATTTAATTAAAATAGAGAATAATGTTTATTCCTTTTGGATATAAAATATAGCAGTTTTATTTACATGTCAATATTTAAAAAGACCAGAAGTTATATTGTTTATAATACAGATTTATGATAAAAAAAATTATGGTTAAGATAAAAATGTGCAAAGAGGCATACAATTTGCCAAAATTCTTTCTAGTAGTATAGGAGTAAAAAAAATTAGAGGTTATTGTCCTATGATATTTCTTGGTATAGCCCTTACTCATAAACACTTTCCAATTCTCCTCTGCCTTCACTGTAGTAAAGGAGCTGAAATAAAATCAGATCCCAAGGAAGCTTTAGCAGTTCTAATAAAACCAAAAAGGATATCTTCTTCTTATCATTGACAGAGAGATCAAACAAGCTATGTGCTCTGAAACTCTGGGATTCTTTAAGTTGGAAGAAAGTGTTCTGAGGTTAATGCTAAATAATATTTTTTCCTATTTTTTTCAAAAAAGCATGAAAATCAATGGACTTTTTCTATTTTTTATTTTTTCCTTCTTAAAATTTTATTAAAAGCTTTAGTGTAGCTTTGGTTTTTTGTTGTCTATTAGTGATCTTTAGTTATTGAATTATTGAACTCAGTATTATTTATTATAGTGTACAATATATAAATATTTTTATTTATTATGCATTATAGCATATGATACATAAGTATATTATTTATTATTTATATGTTATTTATTGTTATTGAATTAAAAGTAGCAAGTGAATATAGAAAACCTAAAAACAGTTTATCATACTTGATTTGATAATTTTTTTTTTCAGAAGTTGTGTGCTAATGATTGTGAATTTATATTTCGTGTGTATGTGTATGGGTGTGGTTGGGTTTTTTTTTTCCTTTTTTGGACTAAGATAGTAGTTTCTTATTTGTGTGAAGGAATTAAATATGAAATTTCAAAATATGCTAAAAAGATTATGGTATTCTGAAAAGGTCTTCATGATGTCTCTAGCCATTTGAACAAATTTGAGAACCATTAAGGAAGATCATTGTTTGTAAATTATTAAACAATCTGAAGAAATCAGCTAGTTTAATTCAAGTGTCAAAATGACTAGAGTTTTACCTATACTCACAATACATTTAATATGAAACAATACACATTTCCTTATAAAATTATTATATAGTGGGGTGCCTGGGTGGCTCAGTGGGTTATGCCGCTGCCTTCGGCTCAGGTCATCATCTCAGGGTTCTGGGATCAAGTCCTGCATCGGGCTCTCTGCTCAGCAGGGAGCCTGCTTCTCTCTCTCTCTCTCTTTCTGCCTGCCTCTCCGTCTACTTGTGATCTCTCTCTGTCAAATAAATAAATAAAATCTTTAAAAAAATTATTATATAGTAAATGGAATTTCTCTAAGAGGACTTAATCTCCAAATGTAAGCCTTATTTTCTTAAATAAGTACAAAGACCACTCAAGATGAAATTCTGGATTTTCAAAGCCTCTTTAAGTAGTATGTAGAGTAAAGGCCTATAATAATGAAGAGTTATTGAAAATTTTCAATCCCTAATAAAAACCAGAACCATATTACTTTATGACCCCCTGGCATGTGCTTTTTAGTTCTGCCTATGGATCAATAATTTTGTTTAAAACTTCATGTCCATTGAGAGGGGTTCCTGACAAGCTGGCTCTTTTGCATTAGCCTCTTCCAGGAAGCATCTCTTTTTCTATTACATTAGAGTATCTTTAGAGTTGACTAAGTGTATCAGCTGCATATACCTATTATTGAAGATGAAGATGTTTTGAAATCACTTAAGAAAAGGCTTGCTTATAGAAATTACTTAAACATCTCCAGTGTTTCACTTTTCACTTTTTCATGAATTCTAGGTGAATAGTTTTCTTATTTGAATTACAGATGCAGTTTTGTTGATGTTGCTGTTGTTTTTTAAAACAATGTGCTAGATAAAAGATGGGCTTTAGGAGGCAGGTGATGTAATGAGCAGTGGGTGTTATATAAGGCTAATGAATCATGGAAATCTACTTCTGAAACTAATAATACTTTATATGTTAAGTAATTATATTTAAATAAAAAGATAAAATGTGTGTGTGAGAGTGTATGAGGAAAAACAAAAAGAGAGAGAGAGAGATGGACTTACACAAATTTTGGGACCCTGACCTCCCACCCCCGCCCCTTCAAAACACTCAGGTTGTTTTTCAGAGTCCATAGTCTCTCATGGTTCACCTCCCCTTCCAATTTCCCTCAACTCCCTTCTCCTCTCCATCTCCTAATGTCCTCCATGTTATTTGTTATGCTTCACAAATAAGTGAAACCATATGACAATTGACTCTCTCTGGTTGACTTATTTCACTCAGCATAATCTCTTCCAGCCCCATCCATGTTGCTACAAAAGTTGGGTATTCATCCTTTCTGATGGAGGCATAATACTCCATAGTGTATATGGACCACATCTTCCTTATCCATTCGTCCGTTGAAGGGCATCTTGGTTCTTTCCACAGTTTGGCGACTGTGGCCATTGCTGCTATAAATATTGGGGTACAGAGGGCCCTTCTTTTCACTACATCTGTATCTTTGGGGTAAATATCCAGTAGTGCAATTGCAGGGTCATAAGGAAGCTCTATTTTTAATTTCTTGAGGAATCTCCACACTGTTTTCTAAAGTGGCTGCACCAACTTGCATTCCCACCAACAGTGGAAGAGGGTTCCCCTTTCTCCACATCCTCTCCAACACATGTTGTTTCCTGTCTTGCTAATTTTGGCCATTCTAACTGGTGTCAGGTGGTATCTCAATGTGGTTTTAATTTGAATCTCCCCGATGGCTAGTGATGATGAACATTTTTTCATGTGTCTGATAGCCATTGTATAACACACACATTTAACATCTGAATCTTAAGAGTACAGTTCAGTCAAATTTTCTGTATGTACAGGCAGAGAAAGAACCTTGGTAGCCCCTTGAAGGTACTCTTCCCAGTCAGTATTACACCGCGAGGCAATCGCCCTCCAATGTTCTCTCACCATCAATTAGGCACACTTGTTCCTGAACTTCATGTTATCATGCAGTATGTCATCGTTGTGCCTGTTTTCTTTTGCCCCACATAATGGGTGTTCACAGAGTATAGTTCATCTCTTAAAGACAAATTTTAGGCTAATAAATTAATAGGAGAAAAGATTTTTAGGTTTGGTCTGGTCTGGTTTTTATTTTTTCCTAACTGAAAAGAAGGTAATCCCCTTGACAAGATCCTGGTAATCTGTCAAGGCATACTTCCTAAATGAGTTAGTCTTAGGGGTGGTAGTAAGTGCTGACTCCTCAGCTTCTGAGCACAAAGTAGAATGGCACTGCTTGCCACCTTGTGGTTGGGTGGGGCCACTATTTTTGGAAAATATGTGTCATGTGCAGAAATGACACATATCGCTTTGCTGCTGCTTGACCCTCAAAAGCTACTTCTGCCAAGATGACCAGGATGTTTCAGACAGGGGATTTTTAATTAGCCTAGGTCTTCAGTGAGGATGGTGCAGAGCAAAACCACCAGCTGGTAGACATTCAAGTGAGAAAGAAATCTTTGTTGTTTTAGGCTGCTAGGAATTGGTAGTTCTTTGTTACCAAAGCATAACAGTTTCTGCCAAGCAATTCCAAGGGCGAAAAGGAAAATTGGGTAGGAACTTGGCTTATATTTCCAGCTGATAAGAGTATCAGACATGGTGTTGGAACTTACACACAACTCATAAAGGGATCCATGTCTCTTCTGTCGTCTTTCATATGAGTCCTAAACAGATGTGTCCCCAGCAGCTACTTTATTCAAAGTTCAATTACTTTCTTGAACTGGTTATTCTTCAGCACAGCTCTCTGATACCCTTCCTCTTACTTCTCCTAAGAAATCATTCCTCAAGATGACAGGTTGAGATGACAGTTTGGGAAACACTTGCTGATAAATTGATTTACAATCTGTAAATTCCTACAGTGACTATTCTTACTTTTCTCCAGTATGAAAAAGCCAGGATGGTGTATGAACATTACAAACTAGCTTTGTGACATTGCTGTGTTTCAAGGGATCACATGCTGCAGATTTTTGAGTCTTATTACTAATAGGAGTAATTGCTTCTGCCTTCCAATTAATTAAATAATTATTTTGTTTATTTGTTCACTAGACATTTATTGAATGTTTTCCATGTGCCAGGGACTGAACCAGGAACTGTGATTTCAATGATGAATAAATTACAGATTATGTCCTAAAAGAGTTTGCTTTCTGGGAAAGAAGATCAGAAGATGATAAAAGGACAGTGAAATGTGAAAGAGCTATAAAGGCTACTTGCAGAAGAAGTGATTAACTCTATTGTTAACTGTGGTGGTGTGGAGTTCAGGAATAGCTTCACAGAATTGGTGGTTTTTTAACTAAATCTTGAAGTTATAGGCAGGTTTTTTTTTTTTTTTTAAGAATAGAAGCATAAACAAGCATTACATTTGATACATGCATCAATATTGACAATATAACACAATTCAATTTCTTAAAAAGTTCAGATTCTCAAAATTGAGTAAGATATATAGACTACTTTGCAAGGAAAACATTTTTAAGAACTTGAGTTTTAACTTGCATATTTTTTATTGTAATAATGTATAAATATATATTAATAATTTAGAGTAAACTATTTATGCTATAGTCTTTTACTGCTTTAAAATAAGAATAAATTTATAGTATATCACACTTTTTAAAAAAAGTTTCAAAAAATTCTAGACAAATATGGAGGGCTTCTATGTGACTTTATTAAGATGCAGGAAGTAATTATGTTTCATATTCTGGTTAAGTTTGGAATTATTTTTGCTAAAAGTGGTTACCAAAATACCCAAATTTTGAAAGGGAACTCCAGAACTAAGAACATTAAAATTAATTTGATATGATAAATAGTGTTTTAATTGCTAAAGTTGAGCTTAATGGTTTGAAAATGTGCTTTGGTAGTCTCTCTTTTTTCACTTGTGGTTAAAGTGGTTCCTTAAATTTTGCTTATGATGGACCATCTTCTAAGTCATTGTCATTAATGCTGTTGACATTCTTTCTGTTAAACAGTAAGCTGTTTTTAAACTACTCTCACATTATTTTAATGACTCAGTCACTTCAGTGGTTGTGCTTGAAATTATAATACTGGAAAAGGTTTAACAATCTACTAACAAAATATTCTTCATATTCTTTCTAATACACTTATTGCTAATGATGGTTCGCAATTCGGTAGCTATAGAAATAGAATGAGTGACATATATCTCTTCTCTCTCTCTCTCTCTCTCTTTTTTTCTCTCTCTCTCTCTCTATATATTTGGATTAATTAGCAAAATGTCAGTCCTTTTGAGAAGATCTTGCTTATGCTATGGTGTGTCCTCTCATTACTCAGTTCTCCTTCACTGAATTCTATTTATCTCTATTTGAAATAGTCTGAAAACATTGTTTTCACATTTGTCATTGCATTTGTTAAATATCATTAACACATGAAGGTTGCCTCTGTTTTTTTCCTCCACTGACCCAAGATATTTAAGATAACATATTATTCTATTGCATTTGTTGATTCATCATGGTACATAAGAGTCTAAACTTAAGTAGTAAGCAAAACTCTTCCTCAGTGAAAATGTCTCCCCGTTGAAAATTATTGTAAAGGAGAAGGATAGCTTTTATATCTGGAAACATATTTTAATATAAGTATAAGGTCAGATATGGAGTATTTATTGTCATTTTCACATTAAGACAATATCTAGTATTGAAAGACTTCTTGGGGCTAAAATTCCAATCATGTAAATTCAGTATTTGGTCACACTGGTAGCTTTGTCCTTTTGTCCTTCATTGCTAAGCAACCAAAGAAAGTGGTTAGGTAATCTTAAGAGTGTGGTATAAATCTGCTTGGCTTTGTTTTATTTTAATTATGCCTAGAGAATTACATATGTGAGCAAAACAATTGTGGCTAGAACTTAATTAGCACATCGCATATGCCAGAAACTGTACATACACTGTTTTATTTAACCCTCACTTTACTTATGGGGGTCAAGTCCCAGACCAATATTTTACTCAGTATTTTATGTTCAAAAGTATTTGACGAGGCTTGGGTACCCTGCTTGACCGATGTAGGGATGCTATTGTTCCACCAGGTCCCCTTTCAGGACTGCAGCACTCATTCCCCCAATTGCTGGGGCCTTGAGCTGGAGACATCACCCTCCTGAGGCCGCCCACTCAGGCTTGCTAAAGGGAGTTGCCTTGCCAAACTAATGTCTCTTTCCTGGGAGCAGCCTATATCTACTATTCATTAAAGCAGATTTGGGGCAATTCTGAAAAGGATCCCAGCTCCAGGGCTTTCCAAACAATCCAATGAGACCTTTATTCTAGTTGCATCACAGTTCTTCTTCTTTCTTAAACCAGTGCTTTTTGGCTGAGAGTGATTTTGAACACCACCACTACCACCAACCCCCTCCACCAACCCCCGCTTCCCCCAGAGGACATTTGACAAAGTCTGGAGATACTTAGAATGTTATAGAAACGAGAAGCATTTGCTACTGGCATCTAGTAGGTAAAGGCCAGGAATACGGCTAAACTCTACAATGAATGCACAGGACATTCCCCACACCAAATAATTCTTTTTTCCAAATATCAATAGTGGTGAAGTTGAGAAAACACTGGCTAAAATCCACAGATCTGGTTCCTATTAGCCTCCCTGATAAACCTTTTGCACTCAATTCTTAGTCTCAAAATCTTAGCATCAGGTGGGAGGGATCTGAGAACTGTGAAGCGATTACAGTGCCCTATGTGGTATTTGTGGTTATGATATCATTAGCATCCTGGGCTCTGAACATATCTGGCTGCTAAGGAAGAGATTTACTATTAAAGTACATACTGGGACTTCCTAGAAGCTAATCAAAATAAATTAGGAAAAGACTCAGTCAAAAAGTAATGATACACGTCAAGGCCCTAAGTATGTTACTTATGACTCCTTTCCCAAAGAGGAAAAAATATGCTAAAGATTAGGGGGACGGAAACTGTTGTGAACACCTTTTTCTCCCTTAAATGTTGCAAAATAGAGGACAAATGGGGAGAAAAGATTCTTCATTGTCAATGAAATTAGCAATTAAAATAACTTGTTAGTTTAGATAGTTGAAGAATGTGTGTCAAAACCCAGAGGGAGGACAATGATTGCAGATAATTTCTTTTTCAGACCTTTCAGCACAAACAACTGGAAATGGGTTATTTGGCTCTGAAGAGCCTACCATCAGTCCCTACTTGGAATGGCAGAGTCTGAGGCTGTGCATAGGCTGTATGAGAAACTGGGCCAATCTCCATGCTGTAGAGTAACACAAAGGACAGAGAAACTCTGCTAACAGCTCAACTTTAAAAGAAGCAGGTTGCCAATGGGTTAACAAAGAGGAAAAATAGTTGTATCAATCCACCAGAGTCCGTTAAAGAGAAATAAATAAATCACTTCAACTACCCTCCTGCTCCAAAGAAATAAAATTCTGTGACATAAGAGTTCTCAGTAAACCACCCTGCTCACCCTGAAGTGGAGAGTGTGTATACATTTATACCACATTGATTGCTGAGGACACAATCGATGTCCTCATTAGTGTAGGGACAGAGTGGTGACATGCCCCAGGGCACAGCACACAGCAGAACTGAGGAGAGGCAATATACCTGAATTTAAGCTGCTTGTATCCTATCTCACTCTCCCTTTCTTCCTAAAACTATTTTTCAGGTATTGACTAAATAAGAAAAAATAACTCTCACTAAAAAATAAGTAATAAGTATCCTAAAATTAGGATATGAGAGCAACAATGTAAATAAGGCAAATAGCAAAATATTTTTCTTTATGAAGTTTTCTTTTTTCTTTGGGAAGGGAAATCTTTCCCAAGAACTTGTGTCTACTCTTACTGCCAGAGAAGGGCCACATATCTTCCTCAATATGTAAGGGGAGCTGAGAAGTCAAATCTTTTACCTCAAAACTAGGTGAGGGAGAAGGGGGTTAGAACAAGGATATGTTTGCCATATAAATCCAAACAAGACATGGCTGGGATCAAATTCCATCTCTGCTGTTTACTAGCTTTGTGACATTGGATAAGTTACTTAACTTCTCTGTATTTCAGTTTTTCCTTCTTTAAGATAAGGATGATGATATTAATAGTACTTATTTCAGAGGTTATTGTCAAGATTAAATGAATTACTGCATAAAAAGCACTTAAAACAATACCTGGCATATTCTGTTAGGTGTTAGCTAATAGACTCTAAGGAACTCTGGCACTAAAATATTATAATTCCAAAAATAATTGTTTGATGATAAAAGATAGGATTTATGAGAAGTACAAATAATTTAGCTTTGCAGTTAGATCATCTGCTTAAAAATATTAAAATATTCACTTCTCAATAGAAGTGAACCAGTGCCAGTAAATACTTTCATTGGCTTAAAACTGTTTTTATTAGAGAAGAAATATGACTTGTATAGTTGGATGAACTCTTGAGCAAGGAGACTAGTGAACATTGAATGATTATAAGGATTTAACTTTACTCAAAAAACATCTGGAAAGAATCTCTTTAGGGAGTTGTTCTACCTTATTTTCCTTCAAGTTTATAAACTATAGTTAAGTTTTCCTAAGCAGGCAGCAATGTGTCCTGAGGGGAATTGTCACAGCTCCCTTCCCATAAGCCAAAGTTAACTCACCATGAAGTGCAAATTTATGAAGACTCTCTTCGTCCCATGACCTAAAACTGAGGTTTATCGTAAAGAAAGAAGTCAGCTAATAAATAGGAAGACAAGTTCATTCTGCATGAAAACTTACTGATGACTGAAATGAAAGCTTATATCTGGGTTAAAAATATATCTTTCAAAGTAAATATGGTTCACTGAGAGGAGAAGGTAATTCATAAATAAAAATCAGCAATTAAGGTTTTAAGAGAACAGAGGAATATTGGTAGCAATGCTTAAGAGGGAGAGATTACATGCTATAGGTTGATCAAAGAACATCCTAAGGAGATGGCATTTGATGAAATATTATTGTTAATGAAATATTATTGTTAATGAAATAACTAGTTTTGGACTGGAAGCATTGGAAGGAAGGGTATTATGGCAGAGGGAAAGAAGGAACAAGCACATGGGAAGGAAACTGTAGGATAGCCACTGACTAGACTTTGGGAACAGATAGAGTCATCTGCAAGCCAACTAAGCTTAGTTAGGAGTTTGGATTTCATTCTAAACATAATGGGAAACTGCTGAAGAATTTAAAGAGGAAAGCAATATGATCTGATTTGCATTAGTAATAGTAAAAATCACCTTGCCTTCCCGTAGAACAAATGTCAAAGGAATAAGAATGATAGCAGGGAGTCTACTGCAAGAGAGGACCCCATTGGTCTAGGGCAGATCTAGGTCCCATATGTCATACATACTGACCAGTCACAAGGATCAAAATGTGGGTGGGATTCCTGCTATATCAGGTGTTAACCCTTCAGTTTCTATATCCAGGGCAGTCATAGGGTGTCTCAGAGGAAAGCTCAGAGTGGCTGGCAGGGGCACCTGGCAGATTCAGCACATGGCTAAGAGGCCATATACAAGCTTGCCAGAATTGCTTCAATATTTTAATGACCAGTACAGTTGTATATGTGCATTCTATCTGTCTCAGCCCTAGTCTTGGGTGGAGGTGATGGAGGTGGTGAGAAGTGGTCAGACTGAGGATTTATTTTGGGGATAGAAACTATAAATAGACTTGTTGATGATTATTATAAGTAGGACCTATGCCTTATAAAAGTAAATGTGTTAAGACTTGGTGCTTAACATTCATCATAAATTCTTCTAAAATACCTTGCCTCCGGGTGCCTGGGTGGCCCAGTCGGTTAAGCATCTGCCTTTGGCTCAGGTCATGCTCCCAAGGTCCTGAGACCAAGTCCCACATCAGGCTCCCTGCTCAGTGGGGAGCCTGCTTCTCCTTATCCCACTCCCCCTGCTTGTGTTCCCTCTCTCACTGTCAACAAAATAAATAAAACCTTTTTAAAAAAATATCTTGCTTCTCTTTTAGTCTCAGTAAAGAAAATAATTTTTAAAAATAAGGGTTTTGTTTGTTTGATGTTTTTGTTTTTGTTTTGCCAACATGAGTGTTTATGGATTTGAGATTATTTTTACTGGATAATCATGTAGGGGTAGAGATAGGAGATACTGGGACAGACAGCAACTGACTTCAGTACAAAAACTAAAACCTTATTTTTAACTAACTATTGGTTATTGACTCAATTTCTTCTGATCAGTCTTTTTTCTCTAAGTCAAATGTAAGAAGGAACTTTGTTTACTAAAGTTGCTAAAGCTTATTATTTTCTGGTTAAAAGATAGAATGTAAACTCCTGGGTTTAAAGAACTTTAAAAATGGTAGTAATTGTAGTCTTTTTATATTTCATAATTTTAAATGAAACATTTCTTTAGGACTCCATTTCTCTTCTTTGATTTAATGTGCATTTTCACATTGAAAACCACACAGTACTGAGTGTATACCAGACCTTGGCAATGAATTAGAGGATATAAATCAATCTGAAAGTAATACTGAAAAGCTTCAGAGTTTTATAAAGAAGCTATTTTCTAAGCTGGGCTAAGAATTTGAAAGGCAGTTTTAAACAAACTTTCCTCATTCAAACTTTTTCCCCCATTTTAATTTTAACACTTTGTTCATTGATTTCCTTGGCAATATTAGATCATAAGAGCAGGATACCAAGCCATGATAAGTAATTCCATCTTAAATAAGTCACAAAATTCCCCTTGCTTCAGAGGTTGAGAGAACTCTAACCAGTAGAATCAGATTTTGTTCACCAAGTGGTTATTATTTAGGAGAAGTCCTATTGCCAACCTCATTGCTTTCAGCTAACTTAGAGGTCAGTGTCCACATGAATTTGAAAATGTAAAACCTGGTTGACAGCTGCCAAGAAAAATTTTGAAAGCCTCTTGTGTCTTGTTTTGAGGCACTGGGTAGCATAGTTTGTTCAGTAAGTCCAACTCTTGGTTTGGGCTCAGATAGTGATCGCAGGGTCATAAGATTGAACCCTGTCTCTGGCCCTGTACTCACTGTGGAGTTTGTTTCAGATTCCCAGTAGCCCCTCTAACTCATGCTCTCTTGCTCTCTCTCAAATAAATAAATCTTTTAAAAAATAGTTGTATCTTATTTTATATAATGGTTATATATGAAATGTTTCATATGAATCAAACTTAAGTAATATTCAGAATAAGAAAGGGAGAGTACTGGGGCACCTGGGTGGCTCAGTCATTAAGTATCTGCCTTTGGCTCTGGTCATGATCCCAGAGTCCTGGGATCGAGCCCTGCATCGGGCTCCCTGCTCTGCAGGGAGACTGCTTCTCCCTCGCCCACTCCCTCTGCTGTGTTCCCTCTTTTGCTGTGTCTCTCTCCATCAAATAAATAAATAAAATCTTAAAAAAACAACAAAAAAGGAGGCTGATAGCTCCTTGATATGAGCAAGATGGCAGAGCAGCTAGAAGCTTAACAGAACCAGGGAAAGAGCCTCTTAGGATCACTGCTGTATTAGTTTGTTGGGGCTACCATAATCAAAGACTAAAAATTGGCTGGCTTAAATGACAGAACTTGATTTTCTCACAGTTCTGGAAGCTGGAAGTCCAAGATCAAGGTGTTGGAATGTTTGGTTTCTTCTGAGGCCTTTCTCTTTAGCTTACGGAGGGCCTCTTTCTTACTGTGTTCTCACATTCATCCCTCTGTGTGTAAATTTCTTTTTCCAATAAGTCATAGTGGATTAGGGCCCACCCTAACACCCTCATTTAACTGTATCTCTTTAAAGGCCCAATCTCGAAATACAGTCACATTCTAAGGTACTAGAGCAAGCCTTCAACATATGAATTCGGTTGGAGAGACATAGTCCCCAAACAGTTCATAACAACTGCCAACCTTGGGTTTGGGGAAGGCCGCGTGCATGCCCTAGGCTTCACTAGCTCAGGGGCAGGCAGCGCTTGCTTATGAGACAATAAGCCCTGATGCGGGAACAACTTTCTTGGAAACCAAGCTTACAGTTAAAATACCACTTATCTCTGGCAGTCTGGAAGACGGTGTGCAGTTCTTTCTCAGGAAACAGCAGAGAGGAATCATCAGGGGTGCTGACCCCTGGTGAACATTAGCAAACAAGGCAAACGCCCTGAGCTCTGACAGCAGCCTCCAAGCAGCAACACATCCAGTGGCATAAGGGTAAAAATCTAACTGGCTGAGGGGGCTAGAACAAAACTTCTGACCTAGGAATGACCTCTAGGTACCCAAGAGAAGAGGTAAAACAAAAGAAAAATATCTGAGTAGGGACAACAGAGGCCGTGCACCGTGGAGAAAATAGACTTCACAGAATGAATTCAGCCAAGTTATTTAAATGAACTTTCATGAACAAGTTCTGGGGATGATGGATAGCATGGTGAGTATGGTTAGTAATATACTGTCTGTATACTTGGAGTTTGTGAAGAGAGTAGATCTCTCTCTCCCTTTAAAAAAAAAATATTTATTAATTTGACAGAGATCACAAGCAGGGGGAGCAGCAGGCAGAGGGAGCGGGAGAAGCAGGCTCCCCACCAAGCAGGGAGCTCAACATGGGGTTCCATCCCAGGACCCTGAGATCATGACCTGAGCTGAAGAAAGCCACTTAACCGGCTGAGCCACCCAGGTGCCCCATCTAAGACAGTAGATCTTAAGTATTCTCACCATATTCATATACCTACGTCACCTCACATAGTGAGGTGACATAGGTATCAATTAACTTGATTGTGGTAATCACTTCACAATATATTCATAGAACAAATCACAGTGCACATCTTAAATATATACAGTTTTTGTTTGTCAATTTATACCTTGATAAAACTGGAAAACAAAACAAAACAAAAACATGTACACACAGTTTTTCATAGCTATTCATAGAAGCTTTATTTTTACTGGCCCCAAAGTGACAACAATCCAAATTCTTACCAACTAATGAAGAGATGAACAGAATATACTGGTTCTTTACAATGAAATATTGTTTGGCAACAGAAAGTAAAGAAGTATTGAATGGATCTTGTAACATCATACTAAGTGAAAGAAGCTAGTCATAAAAGACCGTATTATGTAATATAATTTATGTGAATTATCCAGAATAGTCAAATCCATAGAGATAGAAAGATGATTACTAATTACTACAGGCTGAGAGGAGGAGGGAATGTGGAGTTACTGCTAATGAGCATAGGGTTTGTTTTGGGAGCAACAAAATGTGCTAAATTTACTTTACGGTGATGTTTGTACTATGCTACATATATACTAAAATAAATTGAATCATACACTTTAAATGGATTATACCTCAATGCGATGGTTAAACTCATGAATTATAAGATAACGCAATGTTTCTATGTTAGCGTGTACCTCAAGACCTCAACTATCTTTTAAACTTCCTTACATTTGGCCTTCCCTTTAAAGATAAGAATACCTTAGCTTTATTTCAAATATTATACTAAAATGCCCACTTTAGCACAATAATCGTGTTTCTTATGTTCGAATGCTGCCATTTTCACTCTCTCAGTGAGTAGAAATAATTTTGGAAAAGTCAAGTGTCTTAACATGATAATCAGAATGCTGATTATTCTTGAATTGACTGTTAAGGAAACTAGTCCAATACAGTAAGATTATTGGATTATTTTATTCACATTGCAATCTATTGCTAATGTAGGTTTGGTTAAATAGTGGCAAAAAAAATCTCCATATTTGCTGCCCAATCAGTAAGTCATGTTATCTTCAGACTGGCTTCAGTATTATGATTCCTTTTTGTATTTAGTCGAATGAGCACCTTGTTTTTCACCATGTTCCTATTATAAGCCTGCCATTCTGTGAGTATTTACTTCCTGCATTTCCATGGCTGAAGGCTTAAAAATGAATTTAACCTTGAAAACAGCCATTAGAGTTAAGTGAACCAGTTCAGTTCAACAAACAAGATGTACAAATCAAGTGTCCAAAGTCAAGGGTGATGTTGACCAGATATTTGTTCTGCTTCCTACTAAGTTAACCAGCAATGTTCTCTGTTTAAAAGCCAGGACAAACAATGTTTTTAATCATAAGACCCACCCTGGCCCTGAGATCATTTTGCACATACAAAATTTAACTTTTTTAACTATTAGCAAGAAGCCTCCCCTATCATGGCTCAATTCATCTTAATAAAGTCAGTTAGAATCTAAACAACTCAAAAATTACATGTAAAGAAAAGATTTAGTTTCCTACCAAGACTAATAAATGATTTAGATGTTACAGTCTTTCTGTGGGAGATGGATAAAATATGAAAAACAAACAAAAATGACCAGGAACTAGTAATGAGCTGTTAGCATGTAAAGTCATGCCAGTATTACCTAAATGGAGATATAAGCAAAGAAAAGGAATAAAAATCACTCAGAAAATAAAGGGCTGATGCTGAGGGAAGAGATGTGAGTAGATGATAAATTCAAAGGGATCTATGTTTCTATCTTAGATGTAATTTGTGAATCCCAGAAAAAGGACAATATACTTAAATTTGATGTTCTTGTCATATATCTTAAAATATCTCTGTGATAGAGACAGAGTGATCTTCTGTAAGGGTTTGGACAGATTAATTCAACACATAGACATGGCCGTTCCTTGGTTAAACCATGAAGGACTTGTAATTTATGTTTGCTTTCTTCCTTCTTCCTCATTTTTGCCTTCTGTTGCAACCTTCCCTTTACTTCAAGGGGGACCTGTCCTGAAGCCCCCCTGACATGCTTTTAGCATAACCAGAAGTATAGCTTCATCTTCATCAAGATGAACATTTATTCCTTTAGAACCTGATAATATCTGGAAGTTGGAAGTGATTTTTGGGTCCACGGTAAAAGAAAAAACCTAAAAGATCGTACATTTGAAGAGAGCAAATTTGTAAATGAGAAATAGTGGGTATCTAGTATTACACATCAATAATTGAAATGGGAGTGAGAGTTTAGAATTATCTTGGAGGAAGAAGGTCTGCTTTTACCCCAAGACAGCACTCTGGAAGAGATGTGAACTCTGTGAAGTTGGGCTTTGAGCATCTCTTTCTGTTTAGTTCCTTTATGTCCAAATAAGGGAAGTATTTTAGAAATACAGTCCTTTGGGTTTTCATGCTTTTTTCTATGGATACACCTAGAATTTGAAGTTTGTTCTTTAGGGATCATTTTGGATGCTGTGAAATAGACCAAATAGTTGGAGCCCCCCAAATTCACTTGTGTTCAGGATCCATCTAAAGAAGGTATTTAATATATCCTCAACTCTGAACAAAAAGTTACTAGATGTTCCTTCCATAAAACTTGAATCAGAATTTCATCAAGATTCTAACTCATATTAAAAGAAATGCTAAGGAAACTATTAGTCAAACTTAGAATGTAGAAATTCTGTGACAAAAGAAGACTCAGATTATTAAACAGTTATATGGCATAAAAAAGGGAAAGGTGAGATATTAGAGATTAAAAAAGACTTAAAATGATATTTCAACCAATGCAATGTATGCAACTCATTAGGATCCTAATTTGAGTAAGCCAATAAACCTCTATTTGAGATGAGGAAAATTGCAGAGACTGAACACTATAAAACATTAAGGACTTACTGTTGATCTGTTTAAGGTTCTGATAATGGTATTTTCCCTTTGTTTAAAAACAAGTCATTTCCAGTTAAATATTCATACTGCTTTTGTTTAAATATGATTTTAGTTTTTTATTTAAAACACTTGAGTAAAAACTTCTAGGGGAATAAAGAAATAAGAATGGTAGAATAGTAACAATCACTGAGGTCAGGTTGTGGTACATGGGTGTTCCTAATGCTATTGTGTTGATTTTATGTATGTCTGAAAGTTGCCTTAATAAATAATAATTGAAGGGCGCCTGGGTGGCTCAGTGGGTTAAGCCGCTGCCTTCGGCTCAGGTCATGATCTCAGGGTCCTGGGATGGAGTCCCGCATTGGGCTCTCTGCTCAGCGGGGAGCCTGCTTCCCTCTATCTCTCTCTCTCTCTCTGCCTGCCTCTCCATCTACTTGTAATCTCTCTCTGTCAAATAAATAATAAATAAAATCTTTTTAAATAAATAAATAAATAATGATTGAAGTACCACTGTGCAAGAAATAGATTCAGGGATTGTATAGTCTTCATTCACCGAAAAAAAGAAAAAGATACATTAATTTTGTTATTCCATTTCTTTGATTTTAGAGATCTGCAAAAAACAACCACTGTAGAATTCAAATATATGTTTTACAAAACTTTGCTTCCCTTCCCTGTAATTTAAGTTATTTTTAACTATATATTTGAAAGCATTCCCATCGCAGTTGTTTCTAAATTTACTACTTGTACTACTTGTAGTATGACTTACTATTTCAATTTACTTTAGTTTGTAAGTAAGAATAATGTAGTATTGTGTAAAGTAAAGTAGCTATTTTATTTAAGCCAACTAACAATTGATTTTTTTTTTAAAGAATAAAAAGGGGTGACAACATTGCACTTTATTTGAGCTCTGAGATATGGCTTTTGTATTATGAGATGTGGCTACCTTCAAAGACCACTCTGCCCTCACTGAAGACTCATTTCCACCATTTCTCAGTGACTCCTGTAGTACACATCTCCATCCTTCATATCTGCCTCTATAAAACTGCAGGCCCTTCCTCCACCTTTCCTTAGATGTTTCTCACTAATGAACGTTTTCTTCATTGCAATAATCTAAATAAACTCATTTCTCTAATTGTCCCATCCATTTTTGTCTTTCACAGGGTCTCTACTTGTTTGAGCTCCATTATCCTGGCCTTTTTTAGCTGTTTGCACATCAGTTCTAGTTATTATCAGACCTAAGAAAAGATGGAAAACAAGCCCTCTGTGTGACCCCATCAACAGCAATAGCATAAAAAGTGTGCAGGTCGGGGCACCTGGGTGGCTCAGTGGGTTAGGCCTCTGCCTTCAGCTCAGGTCATGATCCCAGGGTCCTGGGATTGAGCCCCCCATCGGGCTCGGCAGGGAGCCTGCTTCCCTCTCTCTCTGCCTGCCTTTCTGCCTACTTATGATCTCTGTCTGTCAAATTTAAAAAAAAAAAAAAAAGTGTGCAGGTCCTTCCTTCCCCTTTACGCCAGACCTTCTCACAGCTGATATATTAGAATAGATTAGATTTGTTTAAGCAGACTGAGCCAACAGTGTGAAACATTTCTACTCAGAGATTAAGAATTGTTTTCTCTGATTTAAAGCAGATTTATTGGAACATGGTGCAAATGTTGAAGAACTTTTCTTTTGTGGTATCTGAGCTTTAATTTCAAAGTGGTTCTTGTTTTGATGGGCAGAAGTTTACCCACAAGCAGGGTTCTAAAGCCATGCTAATCCCTTTCAGTTGACAGTGGAACTTTCACAAAGTTCCTAAAGAAGCAAGATTTAGAAACACCTTACATTGTCCATATTTATCTGATCACTTTTCCCATGAAAATTAATTCTGTTTTTCCTCTCTTCAGTAGCCCCCAAAGCTCAAAATTTATTTGTTGAGTGATTTGAGAAAGGTTTCTCTTGATATGAATAATAATCCCAGTGAAGACTTTACATACAAGTTCATATCATTCCTATAATGTAGGAGAGCAATAATAATCCCAGCTATATACATAAGCTTTTGCTTATATCTGCCACGCATACATTTAAATCTTTCATTTCCAAGGGATGAAATGCTATGCATTTGTCTTAGATTATCATTACTAAATTTTGTTCATTTGCATTGCTATACAGCTTAACTTCAGACATCAAAAGGCAACTTTTTTGGACAAATCTTTTAGATTTGCAATAATGTATAAGGGAGAGACATTTTGACTCTTTCTTTCTCATCAACCTAAGTATAGAACTGGTTAGCATCTTCTCATCTTAGGTCCTTACTGTTGTAGCTGAGGCTAAACTGATCTAGTCCCTTCTTTCTTCCCTTCCTTCCTTCCTTTCCTCCTTCTTCTTTCCTTTCTTTGTTAAAGTACCAGTGACTTCTAGATCATGCTCAGGGAATTTCTTAAATGGCACTGTTTTGGACATGACATTCTCCTTCTTGGGAAGATCCTCCCTGAAGACTCAGACCTTAAGAAGGAGCCTATGCCTTTGACAACCACAGCCACTTTACCTCAGTCTGACCAGAACTATGGCCAATTTTGTTCCAATTTGGACTTTATACATATCTTTTTTTCTCCCTCTGGAATTGTCAGTCCTTGCTGATGAGCCACACTATCTGACAGTGCAGAGAAACCTCAGTTTTACCAACCACAGTCAATACCACACTTTGTATTTCTAGCCCAGATTTACCACCACCCTGCACTTCTTTTCTGGTCTAATTTGAACCCAGTGGTATGCCCTCACTAGCATGTCCCTCACTCCTGGACTCTTGTCAAGTGGCAGAGTTTACCTAATGTATCTTCTGCCTGAACGTCTCTTCTTCTTTTGGATCCTCTTCTGTGGCTCTATACCCAGAAGCTTCAGACTTCTGGGTCTTGTGCCTTATTTCTGGATCTTTAAGAAGCATCCACCATGTTTACAACTCTGTCCTTCACATGTTTATGTTTCATTAATTTTTACATTTATCATTTCCAACCAAGATGCCAATTTCACCAGTTAGGAACTCTAACAGGTTCCTTAATATGAATATAGCTCACTAAAGCCTCTGTAGTAGTATTTCTTGGAAAAGTGACAGAAGGAAGTCTAGATTGCCAAAAGGTATAAATTATTCTGCAGCAGTTCTCATATATGAGTCTCCTATTACAGTTCTCAACAACCATGTGTTCTTGTTCACAAAATGTTGAAGGATAATAGCAGCTAACAATTATGGAGAATTTGCTAAGTATTAGGGCACTGCATGCTTTGCTGTATTTGACTTTAATAGCCCTGTGATCTGGACATTATTATCTTTATTTGACACTAAGGAAACTAAGAATTCATTAGTTAAGTAACCTACCCATGGTAACTCAGAAGGGATGAAACCCAAATTTGGAATCTGGCTGATCTCAAGTCCATATACCTTAACGCCATACCACTTTAAAAGAAGATAACAAGGATGAAAATTTCATCTTGTTCATGTATGCATCCATAGTCAGTGCCTAGCATGATACCTAGCTTAAGAAGTTACCAAATGACTAAAAATCAATTGTGGTGCAATTGGACTAGCTTATAAAGCCTTCTAATTACTGTGGACAGCTCATGCTTACAATAGTCATTGAACCTACAGCCTCTCTCTCTAATCATTACCTTAGAATGTGGTTTGGTCTTTAGATTGTAAGTACTGTGACCCAAAGTACCTATGGTAGAATTTGATGCAATTCATTTCTTTGTTACCTGGAATGAGATACTAGAGTGTGCATTATCCATATACTGTTACACACCTAACAAATTCTCTCTCCAAAATGTATTGGCTGTTTCCTCCAGCATCAGCGTATTGGAGGATTACTCTGGGCTTGTTCAGTATCCGTTCTGTTTCTCTACATCAGACAGGTCTACTTCCAGTTGGATCTGGGGAGATTTTAGAATCCTAGCTCTATACATCAGGCTCTGCCTATGTGATGTCAACAACTCTGTGACTTCCCACTGTCATCCACAGCTTCAGACCCTGTGACAGTCCCATAGACTCTCTCATACCACTTGATAAGCCTTGAATATCCAACTCTGACTGGGACTGTCATCTCCTTTGGATCAGCTGAGGTTTTTACTGCCATTCCTCTAGCACTGAACTGGTGCCCCAATAACCTAACAACCTTCTCCCTGGGTTTCCATGCCCTGTGTCTTCTCTTTGTTCTGCACTCTGAAGGCTTATATCCATTCTTTTTTTTTTTAAGATTTTATTTATCTATTTGACAGACAGAGATCACAAGTAGGCAGAGAGGCAGACAGAGAGAGGGGGGAAGCAGGTTCCCCACTGAGCAGAGAGCCGGATGCAGGGCTCCATCCCAGGACCCCAGGACCTCTGCCCAGCCGAAGGCAGAGGCTTTGACCTACTGAGTCACCCAGGAGCCCCTAGGCTTATATCCATTCTAAGAGCATTTAGTTCTTTCAGTGATGAGGCAAGGCAAAAATATCCAAGTACATGAAATGTGTGGATAGATTGGATAGATTAAGTATGGCACAAATATTAGTTCAGTTATAGCTGAAGTGCCTAGCACAGAACTTGACTCATACCAATCATTCAAAGAAATATGAAGAGTAAATGAATGAATATACAATTCCTATCCAACAATAAGCCTATCTATCTTCTATGCAGAGCAATGGATCACAGTCCCATGCAATCAGAAGTGGCCCACTTTGGTGTTATGTCTATGTGTTATGCAGGCAATTTTTTTTCTGAGTGTTTAAAATACCTGGGTGGCTCAGTGGGTTAAAGCCTCTGCCTTCGGCTCACATCATGATCCCAGGGTCCTGGGATCGAGTCCCGCATTGGGCTCTCTCCTTGGCAGGGAGCCTGCTTCCTTCTCTCTCTCTCTGCCTGCCTCTCTGCTGACTTGTGATCTCTGTCAAATAAATAAATAAAATCTTTAAAAAAAAATAAAATACATTCCCTCTCTTTTACTTGTTGATATCTGAAATGTTCTTGACTTACAATCAGAGTTACTTGAAAATCCATGACACCGTACTATTTCCTGGGAGCAGTTATTTCTCTGCTGTGAAAGACAAAACACAAGAGGCATAGGTGCCTGCAGGAAAGGGTAAAGTAACTAATGCAGAGATGAATAGCTAGGAGAAATGAGAATAGATTTTTGCTTACTTCTCAATTCTGCCAGTAATTGGGGTAGACAAAATTTTCCCTTCTGTCCTTGCAGCATTTGGGGAAATCTTTGACAGAATGAGAAATGCTAAGAACTTTTAATGTAGGGCTAAGAGATGGGGATATAAAGCAGGGGCTAACAGAGGGATGAAATCATAAGGTCCAATGAACTCTTGTTTAAGTCATGTGGTTCTTAATGAAGGTTAGTTTCCAAAAAAAGCATATATCTAATTAAGCTATGCAAAACACTCTTTCTGCAGAATATTACGTTAATCAATTTTCCTTTTTATCTGTATTATACCAGGCCTTTCTTTTTATCATTTATTTTACTTTTAGAACAATCATTTAGGATTCAAACAGTTTTATTGTGACTCATGGCAGACTTTGCATGGAATTTAATATATTTATTATTTCTTATTACCATTGTTATGCAGGTCAAATTATTAATTTTGGAATCATAGTGTAGCTTTAGAATATTTTGTAACTTGCCTGTGCTAGGAAAATTTTATTTGATGTGTTCTTTATGAAATCAGTAGATAATAAGGCCTAATCCTTTTTGAATTTTTATATTTGTTAACATTTCTACAGAGTCTATTCATTGTTTTACATAAAATGAATGGAGGAATAGTTAAAAGTGTAATGTAGTCTTGGGAAATTTATTATGAACATCTGAAGTTCTGGGCAAGAGGAAAAAAAAAGTCTTTGGGATGTAGGCTTTATTTGGTAGGTTAATGAAGCTCCCATAGTCCCAAATAAGGACATACAGGTAGACATATTTCTGGTAAAATTATTGTGTTTCTCAATTTAAAAAGAAAATATCACAGCTTTTATTTGGCAAAAAAATTTATAAATGTCAGAAGTCAAAATAGCTGCAAGCTAGAATAAATAGTGAAATAACATCTATACATAAGGAAGAAGTGGTTGGAATGAGCAATCTTGAAGTCACCTAAAATTTCAGTTCCCTGTCATGATGGAAGGAAGATATTATTGGATGAGCGAAGAATTAGGGGGAGTATTAGCCACTTACCCTTCCTGATAAAATAATCACAACAGGGTTCTGACTGAACAACTGATTAAGCAAAACCAAGATCTCTAGCAAAAGCAACACATACACATGGTTAACCCTAAAAACACAACATTAGAGTGATTGAGAGTTTGCAATATAAACGCTAAGTATTCACGAAGCAGAAGTGAAACCGAGACTTTGTGTTTGGGGGAAAATGTACTGAGTGAGGGAATCACAGCGAGCTAAACTGACAGTCTGGCCTGTGGGTTAGGATGAGTGGCAGTGAGGGTGAGAGGTGAGCTGTAGTAGGGGAAATAAACCATTCCCAAGGCACGTCTCTGGAGTAGGGAAGCAGTGAAGAAATAGAACATGTTGCTGAGAAGCAAATAGGGTGTATCTTGGTAAGCTTTGCCTTTAGTGTGTAGGATGTACTTTAGCACTTTTTGTAGAGCAGGTCTGCTGGCAACAAATTCTCTCAACTTTTGTTTACCTGAAATCTTTTTTTTTTTTAAAGATTTTTTTAAAAATTTTTATTTATTTGACAGACAGAGATCACAAGTAGGCAGAGAAGCAGGCAGAGATGGGGGGGCGGTGTTGCGAAGCAGGCTCCCTGCTGAGCAGGGAGCCCGAAGCCGGACCCTGAGATCATGACCTGAGACGAAGGCAGATGCTTTCACCCACTGAGCCACCCAGGTGCTCCCTGTTTACCTGAAATCTTTAATTTAAATTTTTTTAATAATTAAATCTTTAATTTAAATTTAAATTTAATCTTTTCTTTTTTTTTTTTTTTTTTTAATTTTTTTTTTTTTTTTTTGACAGAGAGAGATCACAAGTAGGCAGAGAGGCAGGCAGAGAGAGAGGGGGAAGCAGGCTCCCCACTGAGCAAAGAGCCTGATGTGGGACTCAATCCCAGGACCATGAAATCATGACCTGAGCCAAAGGCAGAGGCTTAACCCACTGAGCCACCCAGTTGCCCAATTTACTTTTCTTTTTGAATAAAACTTTAGTAGGTATAGAATCCTAATTTTCCCCTGGCTTATTACTGTACTGTATAAAATTTGACAAAGCTACATAGTTTGTAAAATTTGGTGATAATTGATGAAGTTGCTTCTGCTATCTTTTTCCCTCAGGACTAATTGACATGACCTGCATTGCATGGTAATATGTCACTTACATTGTAACAAAACAACCCAGCAGAGATGGGCCTGCCCTAGCGAAGACAGATATGTGTTTTTTGTATGTTTCGTGGGTGTATGTGTGCTTATATTTCTCGTTAAGATCATGAGCCCAGTTTATACTTTGCCAATAATGTAAGAAGTAGAAATGAGAGAAGTGTGATAAAATTTCTAATTTACATCAATGATTTTCTTCTTCTCCTCCTCCTCCTCCCCCTCCCCCTCCTCCTCCTTCTTCTTCTTCTTCTTCTTCTTCTTTTTTTCTAAGTAGGCTCCATGCCCCAGAGTGGAGCCCAGCTGGAGGCTTCAACTCACAAATGACCATGAGATCAATACCTGAGCTGAGATCAAGAACTAGAGGTTTAACTGACTGAGCCATTCAGTTGAATAAGGTGTTCCTATTTCAATGATTTTTAATAGCACTTCTTCAGGTGGGGCCAAACCATGCAATGCTTTGCAGGGCATTGTACAGATGGAATATTGTCTACTTGAAATGAGACACCATTAAGGAGTTTTAAGTTGGGAGTGACATGATCTGATTTATTTTATAACAAAATCACTAGGAAAGGAGAACTAATTGGAGGAGGACAGGAGTAGATGCAGTGAAATCAGTCTGGGGGCCTTTGCTGTAGTCAATGCCAATTTTGTAGGTTAAACTACGTTAGTAGCAGTGAGATGGAGATATGTTTTGGAGTTAGAACCAAGAGGACTTGTTCTAGAAATGGATGTGAGGAGTGAGGGAAAGAAAGCTAAGAATGTTTCTCTAAAAACTGTGAGTTGAGGTGGCATTTATTGAGAAGGGAATAGAAGACCATCTTGGTGAGAAATAGAGTTTCAAAGAATTAAGTAGGTTGTTATATAGATATGATTGTGGGGAATGGCCAGCAATCCCTGTACCCACACATGAAAGATTACTCCAAACTTTGCTGTGAAAGAGAGAAGGCAAGGGCGTCAACGCTCAGAGATGGAAGACCCTTTACTCTTCTCCCACTTATATTGGTCCTTCAGGATATCACAAATCCTTATTACTGTTTCCCAAGTACCTGATGTGTGACAAGGGCTCCTATTGAAACTAGGAGAGTCTGTTTACAGGAAAGATAAGATATGGTAATCTGTCTGTTCTACTAAATATAGCCTAAGGGACAATGCATTCATCTCTCAGATCACAGGGTGGTGGTTTGGGCTAAAAAAGCTTGGGGAAGGCAGCTGGCATTCCAACCACTGAGTGGCTACACTTGCCTTGGCAGTCCAAAGGCCTCCACTCTTCTCTGAAACCTTCCTCTGCCCCCAATGGCCTCCACATTACATTTTAGCAAGCCAGGTATTATGGCTGATTTCATGCTCTACATTAACCCCAAGATACGATGGTTGATTTTATGTGTCAACCCAACTAGACTAAGAGATATGTAGATGGCTGGTAAGATTATTTCTGTGTGTGTCTGTGAGGGAGTTTCCAGAAGAGACTAGCATTTGAATCTGTATACTGAGTAAAGAAGATTGTCCTCACCAGTGGCGGTGGACATCATCCAATCCATTGGGGAGCTGAGTAGAACAAAAACATGGAGGGAGGGCAAATTTCTGATCTGCTTGAGCTGGGACACCCATCCTCTCCTGCCTTCGCACAGTGGCACTCCTTATTATTGTGCCTTTGGCCTTGTACCACAACTTACATCATAGGCCTCCTAGTTCTCAGGCCTTTGGACTCGGACAGAATTAACACCGCTGGCCCTCTGGTTCTCAGGCCTTTGGGTTTGTATTGGAACTATACCACCAGCATTCTTGGGCTTTCAGGTTTCAGCTGGTAGATGGAGGAGCTCTCAGCCTCCATTATAGTGTGAGCCAATTCTTCATAAGAAGCATCTTTTTATATATCTATACATATCCTAATGGTTCTGTTTCTCTGGAGAACACCAATACAGTAGGCAAGTGGATATTCATGTTTGGAACTGAGAGATCATGCCTACGTTGAACTAAAATCTGGAAATCATCAGCATGTAAATGGTACTTAAGACCACAAACTGGATGAGATCACCTCAGAGTCAATTCTAGAGAAAAGAAAAGGACTCAGAAGAAGGCTGATGATATTATTCAAATCAATATCTTAGTTTTCTTTTCAGTTTCATTGATATATTATGTCAATAAGATGCTATTTTAGTTATAATTGCTCTAAAATAAGTCTTTTATACTGTGAAAAGAAGTCATTACTTGCTACTTTTCTTTTTAAGAATTTTTTTGCTTTTCATCTGTATTTTCTCACATATGAACTTATGTATCACTTTACGAAATAAAAAACTTCTTGATATGTGACACTAATTTTGTGAATGTTATAAAAAGTATATAAAAGTATAAAAAGAAATAACATAAAAAAGAAATAACATTGATATTTTGTTTGATATCACTGATTCAATTGTTGCTCTAGAGAAGTGATTAGAGTTTGTCTAGCCTATCAAGTTGAGAATACTTACAGAGCCTAAAATTGGGTGAATGGTCAAGAAATGGCCCAGAGAGATGTGGTTCTGGTGAAGGGGAGGAAGCACAAGGTCAAATGAGTTGGTATCCACTGGCTAGGTAACTTGCCCCATTTCCAGATAGTTCCAAAACATTGGAACCATTAAAGGAAAAGCCCATAATTTACATTTGGAACTTGATTTAATATGTACACTGTGACTATTTCTGAGAACAGGTTTTAATTTTTCCTCTTACCTTTTAAAAGCATGAAAAGCCGTCCTATCTCAGTGGATTAGAAAATATTCAAGCTCTGCTCTGAGGAAGGAACACTCCTTTTCCCACCTTATCACTTCCAACCTAAAATTTGAAGTGTGATGTTCACACTTATAATCTTGCAAGTTCTTGCTCTCCTGGTCAGTACCTTTGTGCTTGCAGCTCTCTCTGCCTGCCTTACTCTATTGCCATCTCTTTTGGTCTGGCTAAACCCACTCATTTGTGAAAACCCAGCTCAGTAATCTCCCTCCGTAGGAACCTCCTAAGCCTCTTCCTGTTAAGGGCCTGTTTTGTGTGCTCCCCAGCTGTCCCATATTTATCTCTCTCCCAAGTATGGCAATGTGTTGTAATGACTGCGTGCTTCCTTGTGCCCTTCACTAGAGTATGACCTCTTGGAAACTCAAGGAGGGTCTCTTATCTCTGCATCCCCAGCACCTAGACAATGCTCAGCATAGATCAGACATCCAATAAATATTTGTTGAATCAATACACAGCCAATCTACCTTCTTAAGAAGAATCTTACTTACCTGAATAAAGAGTTAAAGCATTCTCCAAATTTCACACTTTAATAGGACTTGTAACTCTGAAATGTAAAAAAGAGATTTATAAGTATAAGGGTTGAATACATTAGCTTAAAATTCATTTTCTCCTGACATTGACTTGGAACTATTTCTAAGAGAAATACATGTCAGGCTTATGGAGTGTGACTAGGACAGTCATTTAAAACCTAATCATTCTTTCCACCAGATTCTGAAGCTGATAATAGATTTTAGAACAAGGAGGCTTTTTGTGGTGGATAGAGTGCCATGCTCTTCAGATAGAAGTGAGTCAAAAATGTGGCCTTTGGGACACACTCACTGCAGAAAAAGATCTCTCTTTCACAATCTGGAAAAGATGTTCTAAACAGTCAGTAGACACCAAAGGTATGAAAAAGAGCCTCCAAGCACAGAGAAAATAAATTATCTGTTCCACTGCTATATCTAGTGTTTTCAGGAACTTGAAACTTGAATTTTGTCTAAATATAAAACACATGGCAAAGCAGGCCTTCTTAGTTGTCTTTCTCTGGCATTTTGTCAGGTTTTGCTGGAAGAGAGCATCTCCTACTATCTAATGGAATTTCCCCTAATGGAACCTGGTACAAAGATGAAACCATACTTTAGTATACTGAAGAATAGGAACAATATATTTTTTTTAACTCAGAAAAACTAATACATTGTTCCAGTTAAGTTCATAGAATAATAGAGTATCAAGTCTTGAAGGCAATTTCAGTGTTTTCATATTCAACATCTTGATTTCACCAATGAAAAACATATTAATGACAGTGAAGTAACTAGATCAAAGTCCCCAAAACTGTGGCATTCTAAGGGCATCAGACATGTAAAATAATAAAAAACATGATAAAATACATGATATAATTGAAAATAAATCAATGTTAGTTACTAGCACTGGACTTTTATTTTGTAGAGGGAATATCTCCTTATTTATGATGGTAATCATCATAATCATCATGAATATCTTTACTTATCAGTGATAAATATTTTGGCCATGTATACATGGAAAGCAGGGTTGTGTTGAATTACATGTTCAATCTCTGGAAAAGTAGATGAAGGCATTGAGTTAGGAAATGGGGAAATATTCAGATCACCAGCTTGTAAGTTCCAAGGATCACTAAACCATCACTTAACCTCTACCTTTGGGATGGATGATCCTGAAAACAGTATTAGAGAGTGAAATATAACTCTCATTATATTTCCACAATTAATGGAGCAAATGTCATAACCCCACCAATCAGGAAATCCTCCATATACTCACCATGTATCTAAAATAATCTCTTCTTAAAGACTGTCATATAATTTCTACACAAAGGTGAAATAATACTAATGAATAGTTATGAAATGTTATTTCTAATAAAAGTCTTTTGCATAATTACTCTTTTGATCCTCATAAAAAGACAGAATAGTACTTATATTTCCTTCATCTTTACATGTAGAATCCTAAGGCTGATAGGTTAAATGACTTGCCTAAGAGTTGGTGAGGGCTGATGTCATGAGTCATGGAGAAAAGGGCAGGTGGGCTAAACAATACTTCCCCATGGGAAAGAAAAGGGAGCCTTTGATCCAGGTAAGGACCAATGTTTAATAACATGGGCTACTAACTCTACTACATTGAAGTTTTTAGAAGAAGGAATAAACTTTTGTATTTAAATAGGGAGCCTATTACATATGTAATAATCTCCTAGGTATTTTGCATATTATTGTGTTCATTTCCACAATGGACCTTCCCTAGGACCTTCCTTAATCATTAATCCTGTGATTAAAGTAAATTGGTATAATTTCAACATAGTTCTTGGCTTAAAGAGCCACGAACTAAACAACTTGGTTCCATGGAGGTTTGGCTTAAGTAGAAAATTAGTTATTTGTTTTTAAACACACACACACACACACACACACACTCACATGCACTGTGTATCTATTTATAAAGGCACATAATGATGTGGTTGTTAACACGGATTCTGAGTCAGGTAGACTGGATTCCTATCCTCCAGCTCAGCTGTTTACTAGTTGTTGGGTCTAACTAGCGTGTGACTTTGGAAAATTTCTTGAGTCTCTGTTTCTTCACCTACAAAATAGGAGTAAATAGAATTCTTGTAAGACTGTAGTAAGAATTAAATGAGATAAAATGCTTAGCATATTTTTTAGCATAAGTAGTTTCAATAAATATTAGTAATGATAACATATATATGGTGTATAGTTCCAAAAATAGATTTGAAGCAGTTATAAATATTCATTAAATAATAGTTTATTCACACAGGCCAGTAAGTATGTGAGGAAATTGAGGGGACAGGAAATTAGAGGATAATGGATAAGATGATATTGATAATAAGATTAGTACATAATATTTGTGAGAAAATGTCTTCTGCATTTCTTTGTGTAAGCCAGAAATATTGCTTCAAGCTTCCTAGCAATTAATGCACAGAGGAAAACAAAGTTAAATTAAATTTTATCATGCCCCTAAATAAACATAAAACAATGTTTCAGAACAAGACTTTATTTCTTTTGACTGACCAGTTCAGTGGCTTTTTTCATTATGTGGATGTTGTAACATTGTAAACAATGTCTTCCGCATCTTCCCAATAAATACAAAAGTAAACCTTGCATTTCATATACATCGATGTAGGCAAAGGCCTAAAACCAAAGTATAATTCAGTAAAGCAATTCCATGAGTGAGGGGGAACATGTGACATACGCATAATTCTTTGATGGCCTGACATAACTCCAGTCTCGGCCCTGAATTTAGGGTACCTAGAGATATAAGCAAACTCAATTCAGCAATTTTTTTTACAGATAATATTTATTAAAACCAACTTTTTGAGAATACATTGCCCAGAACAGAATGAAAGTTATACTTACTGAGAACTATCTGGGAGTTTGATTTAAAGTTTATGAGAGAATCATAAACTTTAATTATTAAATGAACTGGAAGTTGGGTTGATATTTACTTACTAGGGGTCTAGTCACGTGACAGGCCACCATAAATCAAATCCACCTAATTAGAGAGATAACATTATTTTTTTTTTTTTTTACTCAGACTTTCCAAAATCATAGAAGTCTTTATTAGAACAACAAATGTGATGATGATAAGAGTAAGCTGGAAGGAACTCTATCTTCTTTAGGGCTTGATCCCTGAAACTACAACACTTGCCGATGCATGTAGTTATAAAAGATGAATTTTATGTATAAATAATGAGGGAATCGATACATGGAACAGCTGATCCGAAGTAGAATCTGAAGAGCGGGCAAATATACAGACATCAAGACCTGAGAAGAAGTTACAAATAGAGGCAAAACTGAAGACACTAACTAATTTCCACAGGAAGATAACGGATTGCATTTTACCAGGCACAGTCCGCATACCTATGAACCAAAATCTTTTGCATTACTGTCAGATTTTTATGACTTGGGTGTAAAATAGTCAAAGACTGAGTGACAGCCTGAGATCACAATGAAGTAAGTGCTAGACAGGAAAGATAGTAATCCTTTCAGTCTTTTTCATAATATTTCCACACAGTAGGCACTCTGAAGTATTTTTAATGAGCAAATCATGCATATTGATTAAACAATACATCTAACTTGGATATATCACGTAGAGAAATATTTAAAGAAATACAAAGGTGTAATTTTTACCTTTTCTCACAATTCTTAGCACTGTGAATATAAATTCTTTTCTCAATTTGCCTTTAAATAGATAAGCTCAAGTCCTTTTGCTTATTTGTGTAAAAATCTTCTGTGCCTTTGTTGCTCTGTCTTTGGGCCTTTAGAATCATTTCTTTTTTCTGTTACAGGTGCGCTCCTCAGAGGGGAATAACACTTCTTATATGCTTTAACTGCTGACAGTTTTTATCTTTTTTGCTCTCTACTCAATTTCTGCTTACGCCTTTATTCAAAGGAAAGAAAAAAAGTCAGAAGTACAGGTTGCCCAGGGACTTAAAATTGGTTTCTGAAATGAGGGCAGCCATTTTCAAATTTAATTAATTAATTAATTCATTTTTTGTGGGACTGAACCCTTAAACCTGTGGTGTCTGATGCTTCCTTGGGTCCTAAGTATCAGAATTTAATTGATCGTTAGACACCCCATTAGTGTTTGGAGAATTGGGGAATTGGTTTTGGTGCTGGCAACAACCTAGGTAAGTGACGAGCAGACAAGGCTGTGGAGAAGCCATAAGAGTTAGAAGAAATCCAAAAAGACCATTATGTGGTGGAAATCAAGAGAAAATTTTCTGAGAAGGAAATACATGGTAACTAGCATCAATGCTGCAAAGAAGTCAAGTAAGGAAAGGCCTGAAAAGTATGGGTTGTATTTAATACTAACTTTGGAAGTAATTCCAGGAAGGAATCAGAGCAAGAATGGGGTAAGGGTAGAGGAGTTCATAAAAAGGGGTTTGAGGAAAATCAGCTGCAGTGAATTTAAAAATGACCTCAAAATGAAGTAAAAAATGCCTAGTGGATATACATTTTTTGACTTAGTGTGCAGCAATTCTAAGCTGTTCATACATTTTGTCATTCTCAGAAACCTTACTAATTTTTGCTCTTGCTTAGTAGATGATGGTGACAAAATTACACAGATAGCCCAAGGTAAAGAAGATGGGATATGAACCTAGGTCTGTAGGACTGCACATTTTCTCTATTTTTAACCACAACAGAAAAGCTGAGTTTCTCTGTCCTAAAAAATTCTCTAATTCAGAACTTCTATTCCCCTAAGATACTAGATAACTGATTTCAGTTATTTTGTAGCTGTGTCTTGGGTCACATCACAATAATACAATTTAACCAGACCTAAAGGGGAGCACCTTATGTACTAGTAACCAATATTTTTCTTTTCTTTAAATTCTTCTTATAATGCTAGTTTTGAGTTAGATCTGAGAAGAAAATTGACTTTAAATGCCTAATAGAGTTTCAAAATGTCGTAAACTTTTAATAGATCTCTAAAAACAGTTTTGCTTTTTTTTTTTAAATAAATGTTCTGTCTTTGAGATGACTAATGGGAGTTTAGATACAGCTAATACATTTATATCTGAGGCACTTGAGATGGAAAGGATATTTTTATTCTTCATTTTTCTTGCTAATTAATATAAATTGGTGCCACTGAAATTTAATTAGCTCAAAGTAGGCATTTTCCCCCCTTAAACAAAGAAATGTTGCTTTACCATTTTATTTTATTTATTTAAAAGATTTATTTACTTATTTTAGAGAGCACAAGAAAGAGAGAGCACACGTGTATGAGTGGGGCAGAGACAGAGAGGGGGAGAGAACCCTAAGCAGATTCTGTGCTGAGCAAGAGCCCAATCCCAATACCCTGAGATCATGTGAGCCTAAACCAAGAGTTGCACTTAACCACCTGAACCGCCCAGGTACCCCTTGTTTTACGATTTTAAAACACAATTCAGTTTCATCCATAAATCTTTACTACTTGGAAAGGAAAAGAAAACCTTAAAATCCAGTTGAGAACAGGTTTCTTAAAGCCAGGGCACTACTAATGAGAGAAAATCAGTAATTGTTTCAACTCACTGTTAAAGTCCGTGTTTTCCAGTGGGAAGTTATTCTAATGGTCACCATTTTGTGTTATTTTGTTCTTGTTTTTATTTTCAGATGAACAATCACAATTTATGGCAGCTTTTGAGGTTGGCAACATTTATATAATTTAATGTAGAAAGGATTTCATAGTTCTTTTAGAGCACTACTTCCCAAAATAAAGCATACATGCTGAGGGGATGGTGTGTGCAGTGTATCACCAGGGGCATATGAATTCTTTAAGAGAAATTTTCAACTGTTTACTTTCAATTTGTTAATGATCTATAATATAATAGATGAACTTCTGGGGTTATGAGAGGACCTTCCACATAGCTTCCTAATTTTAATGATCATATTTGCCTTTATGTTTCTGGTATTACTCCCATTAAAGAAATCTCGATGGGTGTCAGGGGGCACACCATGAATGGATGTGGCATAGTAGATCAAACTGATAAAAGTAGTAAATGCATTGAATCTTCATGAGGCATACAGAAAAGATGTTCCAAACTCAAAAGAGCCTGAACCATTTTATTCTGAGCCATTACCTCAACAAAGAATGAATGCTCTAACAAGTTATCAAGTGAGAATTTATTATAATTGCCACTAAAGAATTGTTTACTAGCTGGCTTTTAGTTTAGAATGAGAGCTGATTGTTCTGAATTAGCAAAAAAAAAAAGCCTGGAAGTTATTAATGATATTTTGTAGAAAATACTTAAACAATAACAACAATGACATGCTCTGAATTTGTATTGTTGAGTTTAAAATATAGGAACATACTAAAATATAGGACCAAATCTGGGGCTACATCTTTCTCTTTTAAAAACACTGACAATTTGTTTCAGAAAAAAATTGTCACATTACATTAATATAGTAAATTTACATTTTATTTTTGCTTTGGTTAATCTAATTGGCTGGCAAGTTTATTCTGCTTTTATAGTTTTGTTAGAGCTAAACACAGTACCTTTACCTCTGAGCATTTTTTATTAATATTAAAACAAAAGTGATCTTTGTCAACAAGAATCTGGAAGAAATGTTTTCCTTTTAAAGGCATCTGTGGCTGAGAGATGATTGTCTGCCAAAGGATTCATTTGTTCCCTGTTTTAGATGGGGTTTCCTAGAAGCAGAGCCAGGGATTGGAATTCTTGTATGATGATTTATTGAGGAAGTGATTTCAGAAGAAGATGGGGGTTAGTGAGAGCAGGATAGGATGGAGGGAGGAGCTAAACTAGGATGTGGTCTCAGCTGGAGAGCAGCTGGAACTAGATTGGTTCTACTGGAAGCTCTAGAGCATGAATTTCCGCAGCTTATTCAGTGTCACCATGGGTTACTGCCCCCTGGAGTTATTATAATGGTTCCCATTAGGAGGAGATTAATAGCTATGAGCCACTAATGAGGGCTAAGGCATGAGAACTGGGGGATGGGTATTCTAGCCCAGTGAAGTGGATCTGGGGAGAGCAACCATGAGTCCTGCTATAGGACTGCCTTGCAGTCCTCAGATAGTACTTGCTTCTCAGATTAAGTTAACTCCATCTAGTCACAGTTTTTCTGGGATCCTGAATGGTCAATGTTTGGGGAAGACTTATAAGAAGCTTATTTAAATTAAGTATAGCTCCTGTGGTATGATTGGTCTAGACATACCCTTTATCCTTTCTTCTCTACTAGTTATTCTAGAATGTCTCTTCCTTGGGTAGCACCTCTGCTGGACTAGTTGGCTTGTCTTACAGCATCTGATGTAGTTACCATACTTTTATCAACCTGTGGTTATTGGACTTGTTCTTTATAGTGAAATTGGTCATAGAAATACAGAGATAACCCAACAAATCTCCCTGTTTGCACTGGCTAGCCATACTTTATTTCCTCATGATGAATAGGGTCAGTTATTCTGCTGGTATGGTAACTGTTTTTTGTCTGATGGTCTACTGGCTTGAGTTGCTGAAAGTAACCAGGAGTTAGTCATAAGTTTAATTTATTGGGATTCTCCCGGTATTCCCTGGTGGAAGCACCCTCCCTCTAGGAACCAGGATCACTGGAACCTAAATTACAGATGTGGGGAAACACAAATTCCCTGAGAGGGTGACTGGAAGTGATGGTGAGTAGGCCCATTCCTGCTTTTATTCCTTTGTTCCCAGATCTTGCATTCTACTTACTGGTGACATAGAACTGCTAATGTCCATTATTTTAGGGTATATACTACATCCTGAAGAAGAGCTTTCCAGCCAAGTAAAGTATTTTTGACAAGGTGGAAATTTAAGACCCCTCAAGAGGACATTCCACCACTATTAAGTTAGCAGCTTCTGGATGATCCAGAATATGGTGGGATCAATAAGTAGATACCATGGCTATGTTCTACCACTGCTCATCTTGTGCCATAAAGTTTGTCTTTTGTATTTCCTAACAATGCTAGGAAAGTAGCATTTCCTAGCAATGCTAAGTGGGATTTGGAGGCTTAAATCAGACACTTCGGAGTGCTGCTAGCTGGGTGTTATGGGCAGAGACTAAAAGTTGTTGACAGTTCAGATGAAATATTGCCCCTATAATGCAGAAGGAGTTTGATGTAATCAACTTGTCACCAAATAACTGATTGGTCTCTTTGAAGGATGATACTGTATTCTCAGTGTTATGGGTTGCTGGCCTATTGGACACTCACTGGTGGCAGCAGTTGATCATCCTTCATGATTGGGAATCCATGCTGTTTGGGCTCACATGGCCTTCATCTCTGCCACCATTACTTCTCTGTTCCAGAGCCCATTGCATGGACACTGTATGACCAACAACAGATGTTGGTTGCCATCTATTGGCCAAGTCACCCTTGTTATTTAGTTCCTCTTCCATGACAGAAACTGTCTCGTGAGTGCTGATTTATGATGCAAATATTGTTATATGTTGTACTCATTCCCCAGCACCATACAGATGCTTCTTCCATGTCCCTAATCTAATTGTACTCCTACCAGGCTTCTAACACACCATATAAGACCTTTACCATGCAGACAAAAGACCCAGTTAGGCGGCAAAGAAGGACATTAGTGGAATAGTCACACAACCTAATGGAAAATATCAACCAGGGATTAGTGTGAATAGATCACCATCATGCAGATGATTATTACCATTGTCAGCACAATAGCAAACATCATTTCCATATTTTAATATTTCTGAAATTTTCACACCTTCTAGTTTATGGCATCTTGATGTGTGAAGTTTTAGGAGTATCTTAGTCAATTTATTTGATTTCATATGAGCAATGAATGAAAAATCTATGTCTCATACAGTTCTTTCACTAGGAATAAAGCTATTGGGTTATTGGCAACATTTTAAAATTTCTTAGTTGCATACAAAATAATGGTGCATTTAAAATCAATGGCTTCTTAGAATATATCTAGCTGTGCCTTCTACCTACTATGTGCTGGGAATACAAAGAAATATTTTATAACCTCTGTTCTCAGAAAAGTCACTTCAACTTCAATTAAATTCAACACTACCAGGCAGGAGTCACTGAGTTTTCTTTCTCTGGGGCACCAAAATAGGAATGGGTTATATACTGTTTCATTTGCTAAACATGGGGATTACCTGCACCTAACATATTCAGCTTGTCTTCATTTGCTAAATATCCCCCTTTTCCACCAATTTTCCTAATAATTTACCTCTGTAGCCAATAATACTTTGAAATAGCAAATATCACAAGCTGGTTGGCTTTATGATAGTATCATAGTACTTTCATATAATTAAGTGACACTGTCTAAGATTTTAAAAGCCAAATTTGGGATGAGGGAAAGGAAGGACATTGTGTGCAAATATCGCTCTGATAACAGAACCAATTTTGTCAGAAACACTTTTAGCCTAATATTGGATAACACTGCTTCGAGAGGACAGTTTGCAGCCTTATTCTGGCTGGAAAGGATGCTGCCTAGAGGGGGAAGAGTGTTTCACTTTGATAACAAGTTTATTTGTTGAATGTGAAGATGATGAAAGAAAGAGCATGTGGGTGCATATGTGCAGTAGGAAGAGAGGGGCACATCTAAGACTGTCATACCCAGACCTGTTTTTTAAATTATTTATTTATTTATTTGGAGAGAGAGAGAGAGAGAGAGATAGAGAGAGAGAGAGAGAGAGTGTGTGTGTTTGAACAGCAGGGAGGGAAAGAGGGAGAGAGAGAGAGAAAAAAAAAATCTCAAGGGACTCTCTGTTGAAAACAGGGCCCAGCTGGGGTGGGGGAGTTCAATCCCTGAGATGGTGATCAGACCCTTAATCAAGAGTCAGATGCTCAACTGACTGAGCCACCCAGGTGCCCCATATCCAGGCTTTTTAATTAGCTTTCAGACTATAGTAGATCCTCAATAAAGTTTTATTTAATGTGTGACTGATAGGGAAGTCTGGGATGTCCTGAAACCCAGGTTATCCGTTATTGTTCACCCATCTAGACAGAATACTTGGTAATGGTAACAAGCCTAGCTAAGTTTGAGGGGGAGAGAAATCTTAAAGGATTTCATTATGTTACTTTCACTGAAAGTTTTACTGTAGAACATCATTATAGTTTTTACTGTAGAACATCATTATAGTTTTGTTGTTGTTGTTCTTGCTTTTTTCTCCTTAAGGGGTTCACACTATGAGAAAGCTTATTAGCTAAAACTAGCTACTGATAAGATACTTCTGGCATGTCAATGAATAAATTCTCTTGAATCCAAGCCAAAATGGAATCTTCTACTGTTGTCTACAACATTAGAACACTGTTTGAGAATATGTTCCTTTACTTCTGTTAGGTAAATGGAGTGGCTCTCTGAATACACAATTCCTGGTTAGTAAAGACTAACTCACCTACATTTGTTAGTAGAACTGCCATTTAATGTTCTTTTTTTTTTTAATTTTAGTTTTTCAGTGTTCCAAGATTCATTGTTTATGTATCACACCCAGTGCTCCATGCAATATGTGCCCTCCTTAATACCCACCACCAGGCTCACCCATCCCTCCACCCCTTTCCCTCTAGAATCCTCAGTTTGTTCCTCAGAGTCCACAGTCTCTCATCGTTTGTCTCTCCCTCTGATTTCCCCCAATTCACTTTCCTTTCCTCCTAATGTCCTCCATGTTATGCCTTATGTTCCATAAGTAAGTATAACCATTTGATACCTGACTTTCTCTGATTGACTTATTTCACTCAGCATAATCTCCTCCAGTTCCGTCCATGTTGATACAAAAGTTGAGTATTCATCCTTTCTGATGGCTGAGTAATATTCCATCATATATATGGACCACATTTTCTTTATCCATTCGTCTGTTGAAGAGCATCTTGGCTCTCTCCACAGTTTGACTATTATGGACATTGCTGCTATGAACATTGGGGTACAGATGGCCCTTCTTTTCACTACATCTGTATCTTTGGGGTCAATATCCAGTAGTACAACTGCTGGGTCATAAGGTAACTTTATTTTTTATTTTTTGAGGAATCTCCGTACTGTTTTCCAAAGTGGCTGCACCAACCTCCATTCCCACCAACAGTGTAAGAGGGTTCCCCGTTCTCCACATCCTCTCCAACATTTGTTGTTTCCTGTCTTGTTAATCTTTGCCATTCTAACTTGTGTAAGGTGGTATCTCAGTGTGGTTTTGATTTGAATTTCCATGATAGCTAATGATGATGAACATTTTTTCATGTGTCTGCTAGCCATTTGTATGTCTTCTTTGGACAAGTGTCTGTTCATGTCTCCTGCCCATTTTTTTGACATGATTATCTGGTTTTTTGGGTGTCGAGTTTGAGGAGTTCTTTATAGATCTTGGATATCAGCCCTTTGTCTGTAGTGTCATTTGTGAATATCTTCTCCCATTCTGTGAGTTGCCTCTTTGTTTTGTTGACTGTTTCCTTTGCTGTGCAGAAGCATTTAATGGGTTTAGATAAGCAGTTCATTCTAGGGTGTCTTCCACCCTGTCACAACTTAAGAAGTTCCACTTCTTTGTTAGCTTTTGAGACATAATTCTCATGAAATGACTTCTTTGAGATTAAAACCAAGCCAAACAAACAGGTATCAAAAGGAAAGAACAACTATTTGGCACACCAGAATTATACTGCTGTGAGAAACAAACACTGTAATTCTGAGTTAGCAATGCTGCCTCTGGAGCCTGAAAATGGTTCCCAAACCGGCATCACATACTCTACAAGACAAGTAAGTGAACAAAGAATATAATGCAAACATCTCAAGCCCATATTCTCAAGGTCCAACTTGCAATTTCTTTAAGGCAAAGAGGAAGATTTCAGTGAGCATTATAAAAAACTCAATTGTTTTTAATCTTTTCTGAATTAGAAAACCATCTATAGGGAGGCCCTGGGGAATATAGGAATAAACCTTGTCTTGAGACTTGTGATCTGGTCCTAAAATTCTACCTCTCACCACCTCTGTGACCTTGAACAGGTCACTTCACCCTTCTGGGTCTGTTTCCTTACCTATACTTAGACTCCATTGAGGATTATGAAAGCAATGAAGTAATCTCTAAGATTATTTTTAGCTCAAATATTTTTTGGTTTTATAAAAAGGATGATGGTTGAAGTTAAAGACATTTTTTGAAAAAATGTACAGGGGAAATGATGAACTGTTGATGAGACCAATATTTATAATGCAGAGGGAAGGAAAACCAACATTTATTGAGTGCCAGCTGTATGCCAAACATTGTACTAAATGCATCTATCTTATTTAAGATTCCCAACAGCACAACCAGGCAGTATTATTATCCTTATTTGACAGATGAAAATAAATCAAAGTTATGTAATTTACATAGCTGGTAGATGGTGGAACCAGGAATTTGAACCCAGGAAAAGTTTACCAAAGACACTGTTCTTTTTAGGAATCAAAGAAGGAAATTGAGAAGAATACGTACCTGTTAGAGAATAACTATGCTATTCTGAGGGAAGATTTTCTGAATGAATTTATAATATTGGAGATTTAGCATTGTCCTGCTAGCTTTTGAAACTTTTTTCAATATGCACAGTTGGGGCAATAGTACCTATGTGATATTTATGATATTTATTTCAACTTGGTAACCTTCACAAAGCAAAAAGATATACTCACTGTTTTATTCATTTCACCCATGGAGCTCTCTTTCTTGTTATTTTATACTTTAGGGAGAAGGGAGAAGATTATTCCCAATAAGAAAAAGTAGCAAGACTAAAGCTTCAGATCTGAGCTCACTATATGACAATGTTACTGCTTTTCAAAAGACTTTAAGGGACCAGAAAGCCTACATTCAGCTTTGGCTTCTATGTGTATTACTGGGTCTGCCAACAGTAAGTGCTCAATAAAGCCTCTTTCTACTTATAAACTAGATTCATATTTTAAATACAAAATGAAAAAAATGGGGAATAATAAATGGCCATATACCCCCTCAAGATAAAACAATTCAGGAGTTGTGCAAGGGACCTCAAATGTAAAATTATGAATTATACAAAGATGAACATAAAAACAAATTATGAATGTTTGTGTTTTATGTAGAGCGCACTTCTGGTATGAAGACATGTTTGCAAATTTTAGCATCTGGAAATTTCAGGCAGGCTTTAGCCTAGTTGAAATTCCCCAGCAGCATTAACACTGAGCATCCTCATAATTCACCAGAGTTGTAGTCCCGCATTTAAAGTCAAGAATAGCTCCCTGAGTTATTTTGGCTCACGTTTTGAAAAGAGACCAGAGCAGCTGCACAGGAGTGTTGGGTGTCCTCATAGTTTATCCCTTGGGTGATGTTTCTTCCACTTATTGCTGTTTGTTCCTATTTTTAAATCATTGTCAGTATTTTTTCCTTGGCTCTTCTCACTGTCTGCACTTTTCTGGCTCTTCTACACAAATGGTTTTATGTTCTTTTTCTCCTAGATTTAACAATAGTTGAGCTCCTTTACACATTTTTGGTCAAAAGTGAATAAAAAGTTTTTAAAGCATTCAGCAGATGTAGATCCCAATTTTACTTTTATGATTTCAAACAGTGTATAATATTTTATATATTAAGCTCTTGGGTATTATATTCTAAAACTCTTTTTAATTTGTGTTTTTCTTATAGCAACAATATGTCCCCTCAAGCATACTGTCTTGAGGGGATTTAATTTCCCTTGCCCTAACTTCTTTCATTAGATAATTTATGTCTGCAGGGAATACTTCCTTTTCTTTGGTTACACTCTGCTCTTGTATTTTCTGAATTATCAATGCACTGAAGACATAGAGACCTTTTTCTTTTTAGCTATTTAAATTGTAGATTAAGGAATAGTCCTCTCAGAATGGTGTTAATTGGGAGAAAAACCATTATGAAATTAAGTTTCCAAGGATTTAAAAAGCAATCAAGTGAGACATATACTTACTGACTTTCTTAATCCCATCCACATTCATGATTTCTTTCTGCTTCCATCAGAACCTAAGACTCTTTCTATACACAGGGAAGTTACAGCTTTCACCAAACCATTCTACCAAACCCCAAATCCAGTTAACCTTAAATAACAGCACCAACCTCAAGAAAAACTCTGAGACTAAATGCCTGGCCATGTAAATACACATGTGAATAAAGAACTATTTTCTGTGTTTGAAAAAATCATTTTGAAGATTTATTTTTTAAAACAAAGGGAGAATACAAGCCAGGTTAGGTATGTTTGATTACATTTTTCATTTGGAAATAAAATGGATTATGCTTGGTGATTAAGAGCCACATGTTTCATGTATTGAAGACACAGAAAGAGACCTTCCTTGGCATCATACTTGGCTGTAAATTCTTTTGGGAAATAATTTACTCTTTCTATAGGCTGTAAATTCTTTTGGGAAAGGGACTGTGTCTCACTCATTTAGTTCTCCCATCATTTAGTATATTTCCTGGTTTTATAATAAATATTCAGGAAGTGTTTGATGAATAAATGAGTTAAGCAAATGAGAATCAATGCCAAACCTGAAATGTTACCTGCCCCCCCTTTTTTACACAAGAAAAGGGAGACAAACACTAATGAGGAAGCCCTTTAAGATCAGAGAAATTGTATGCATAGCAGCTGATGTAATAGGGGTGTTCTAAAATCAGCAGGCCTACATGAAGAACCTTGATTGCTATGTGTTTTAAAACCAAAATTATACCTTATCCTTTTGAATGGTGAAACACCACTGTAAATATAATCTATCGATTTGGCTATTTATCCTAACTAGCAAAAGTAATCTGAACCTCATTTTAGTTTATGGAGAATCTAATATGGACCAAACTGACAGAGTTTTAATATTTTTATTAAAATGCATCAAAGTAGAAAGCTATGATCACATTAGCAATTAGACTTATTAGCAATTTATTATGGAATTTGTCCAAGAATCCCAGAATGCTGAATTATATTTTCAACCTTACCTCAAGGTCATCCCCAGAAAACATGCAAGAAAAATGTTACACTTTGTTGCTTGAGACCTTGGTTGCAGAGACCTTGGTTCCAAATGCCAAAGGAGAGCTCTGGATACCTACACTGTTTTTTGTAGAGAAATGCTTTATCTAATCTTGGCTGGCCTCAATTTACTTAAATGAATTGGCAAAGAATCTTGTTTAACCTATTTAACCTCCAAACAAAGCCACTGATGTTACCACTCTTAGGTGATCTTGAAGAAGCAGAAGAGTCTAAGAGACTAAGAGAATTCATCCAAGTATATGGGTGGTATAGAGTTCTGCATCCAAAATGAGAATGACCTTCTGTCTTAGAGGAGTGTGCGATAAGAAGGTATCTCAGTATTAGTGAAAAAGGAAGTTCAAATGAGACCTCACACTTTTGAATTCTCTATTTTTAACTTCATCTGTAACTCTGCCCACTCAATGACGAATTAATTGTCTTTAATCCAAACTAATTACAGTGGATTTCATCTGGATATAGAAGAAAAAGATGGAAGAAATACCTAGAAGTCCTGCAAGGGACCAACACTAAACAGAACCATTGCCTTCTGCCATACTTCAAGTATAGGTGAAGAATAATCAATTTGCGAAGAAATGAAATATCTGCTACAAAGGACATGATAAGATTCTAGTTAACTAAGATTCTAGTTAAGACAGTGTATTACAGCTGAAAGAATAGAAAAATCACTTACAGGAGCTAAATAGAGAACCCAGAAATAAACCCACACAAATATAGTCAACTGCTCTTTGACAAAGGAGCCAAGGCAATACAATGTAGCAAAGACAGTCTTTTCAACAAATGGTCATCCACATGCAAAAATGAAACAAAAGTTAACTCAGAATGTATCATAGACCTAAATTTAAAATGCAAAACAACAAAACTCTTAGAAGAAAAATAGGGGAAAATCAAGATCATCTTTGGTTTGGTAATGGTTTTTTAGATACAACACTAAAAGCATGGTGCATGTGAAAAAAAAAAAAAGACTGACACGTTGGACTTCATTAAAATTAAAAACTTGTGCTCTGTGAAAGACACTGTTAAGAGAAGGTAATGACAAGCCACAGACTGGGAGATAATATTTGCAAATCAAGTATTTGTTAAAAGACTGGCATCCAAGATATACAAAGAATTCTTAACTTTAAGAAAACAAGCAATCCAATTATAAAATGTGCAAAGGACCTGAACAGATCCCTTACCAAAGAAGATATATATATATGGCAAACAGGAATTTGAAAAGGTCCTAAAACTCATGTCATTAGGGAATTGCAAATGAAAACAATCGAAACAGGTTTTCTTCATAGCAGATGCTGGAAGATGAACTTTGTCCTGATTAAGCATCATTCCATACCCTACTTTCCTCTAAGATATCTAGGGCTCCTAAAGTCATAAACCCAGACTTGAACATAGGTATCTCCCCAGAAACCAAAGTCCTCTCAGTGCTCAAGATGCTCTATTATTATATCATGATGATCATTGTTAAGTGTCTAATATGACTGCAGTAAGTCAAGCATTGCTCAGATGTTAGGGATAATTAAAGTGAAATAGGAAATTGTCTGAAATTTTCCTCAATTTGAAGAAAAATCCAGATTAATATTTTCAAAGTACTAAAAACTAACTTTGTTCTGAAACGGAAAAGTTTAGAGATATTTAAATATTGAGATGAATGTATTAGTTTTGCTAATACTGCTGTAACACATTACCACAAGTTTAGTGGCTTACCAAAACACAAATTTCCTGTCTCATAGTTCTGTAAGCCAGAAGTCTGAAATGGGTCTCACTGACTAAAACCAAGGTGTTGGGAGGGTTCTGTTACATTGTGGAACATCTAGGAAAGAATTAGTTTTCTTACCTTTAACATCTTCCAGAGGCTGCCCACATCCCATGACTCATAGCCTCTTTCTAGTTTCAAAGCCAGCATGGCATGTCAAGTCCTCACACTGAATATTCTCACACTCTTCTGCCTCCCTCTTCTACTTTTGAGGACCATTCTGGTTACATTGGGCTCATCTGAATAATCTAGGATAATCGCCCTTTCTTAACATCAGCTGATTAGCACACTTAATTCTACCTGCAACATTAGCTTCCCTGCTATATAAAGTAACATATTCACAGACTCTGTGGATTAAGATATAGGCATTTGCGGGGGTGGGGGATACTGTTCTGTCCACAATAAATAACAAGCCAGGAGTTGCTGCCCCTATGGGCTCTAATAGCTCAGAACTTCAGGGGAGCAGTGTAAATGACTTCATTAACTAAGTTGGGGAGACTAGTGAAAAGGTCTTTCAGCATATCCTACTGTGAAATTCTTTCCACAGAAATTTATGGGGGTGGACATAGCTCTCTGATATCACTTTGTATCTACTGACCTGTTTATACCTCCTAGTAAATTTAGTGTCTTATTTTAGCATTCTTCTTTCTTTTTAAAAAAGAAGGAAATGTTAAAATACAACTAACTTTGTTTCCAAGGAGGCAGATCTCTCTTTTGCAGGACATTGGGAGAGAGCAAAAATATACAAGAAGACATAGCAAACATCCTCACTAGTTGTCTGATGACAAATGAATTATGTTATTTATGGCGCTATAGATCTATTCCCAGCTTCCTTGGAAATGCTTTGGTGTGGAAACAATGAACACTGAAAGATCATCTCAACCTGCACTAAGCTGTGACAATTTCAGAGACCAATAAAAGGAAAAGAATAAACAGAAATGTTTTGTTTCTCTGAGGCTGACCAAATTGGGAATGGATTCCCTGGTCTCACAGACACACCCTTCTGAAAGCAGTAAAACCGCAATATGTGAAGTCCGCACCCTTCCGCAAGCCTGCCAATACCAGGGGATGGACAGGCTCAGGTCTGAACATCCTTTATCAGTCAGAGAGTCCCAGAGGTGGGATATGAATTGCCCTATAATTTTAAAATTTATCATTTCATACTTTGGGTGAGCCCTTTTGGCTGAATGGAGGAGATACTCATTGGGGTTTTTCAAATGTAGAATAATGAAGTTTTAAGATATCTACTAAACACAATGGTGTAATAAGCTTCTTAATTGTGTTCAGGACAGAATTTTTATGATTATGCAATCATTTTCCAATTCTCAGCCTTCTAAAATACACATCTGGACCAGCTTAAAATCCCCTATGGAGAGAGACTGGGTGCCATTTTGCTATTTGTTCACAATGTGCTTCAGGTCTTAAGCTCAATAGCCCTGGCTTCTCTGTTCTATAACTTCTGTCCTTATGTAAAGATGACTCAGGAGAAATGTGGCCCAGAGAACTCTCAAATTTCTTGATGTTTCGTAGTTACTAATCTCCTCCATACTTGTTCTAACTGATTTTCTGGACGTATCACTAGTGTTTCTGATTCCTAAGTTCTAGCTGGCTGCAGGGAGTTGGCATCTTTAGCAGAGTTCCCAGGATAACTCTGATCATGTAGTTCTCTAAGCACACTTCGAGAAACATGGCCTTAGTTCCACGAACCATTCCGGATGAGTGCTGTGTGCATCCACTTTGCACAGCTATCGTCATTAAAGAACACACTCTCACATCACACTATGGGCCAATTAATCTGATTTCTCTAATCATGAGTGTTCTAATAGTTCACTCTTCAAAGTGGTGAGGGATTTCTCAGAACCACTTTGGTTTTTGGAGAAGTGGAGTGCCTGCATCAACACTGATTTTGTTTTTGTAATGTGGGCAGAGGACAAAATTAACCTTTTGTTTTCTGGTTTGAGTTAGTCATTTAGTCCAAAAAAGAAAGCCATTAAAATACTCACTGTGTCATTTTGTTTGATTACAAACCAAATAAATTTGGTAATTGAGATTTTGATGAATCAGGACAATTTCTATATCCACATTGGGGCAAGTGTTGCAGGGGAGGAAAAGGAAGAAGTGAGAATGGTTAAGGAGATTATTCAAGACATTTTATTTTGGAGACTTTTGCCACTATTTCTGACATCAACTCAAACATTCCGCAAACAAGTGGCTCTTAACATTTTGGGGAGAGTCATGGACTCCTTGGGGAATCTGATTGAAGATCAGAGCCCTTCACCAGAAAGATGCATGTACACACGCTTTCACACAAAAATTCTCAAACAACTTTAGGTATGTTATGGACCCTCCCACACCAAAGCTCATCTATAATTAGAACTTGTGTTCTGAAAAGATTGCCCTGTGCCCCCTCCCTTTAGAGAATTCTCTTTACCGTGATCAAAGACTCTCTTGGATTAGTCTTTATGCATTATATAAATACAAATCACCTGGGGTAATTGTAAAGTATATGGATGTCTGGCTTCTATCCTCAGAGAATGATTCAGCAGGTCTGGGGTCCAGCCTAGGCTGTTGCAGTTATTTCATGACCCTCAGGAGATGCTGATGCAGGTAATAAATGACCACAATTTGAAAAACAGTCAAAACTGAGAAGCTGGGCAGTGACTCAGAAAGAGTCTCTGGTACAAAAATATAGTAAAAACAAGCAGACCACTTCCCTCCACTACACAGAAACCTGGGTTAAAAGAGTGGAGCTAGCTCTTCCCATTCCTGGCCTGCTCTATCTGCCCTTCTGTTCAGCTTGGCTATCCATTTTCCCCAAGGAGAATTTCCCACAATGCCCATTTTAACTTCATATTTTTTGCATAAAAGATTGAAAATGAGGGTGCATAGGCAGAACAATTTTTCTCTCACCCCGAACTCTCACAACAGGCCAAGGGACCACTCTTTCTTTTCAAAGGGATTTCCCTCTCCTGTGTTCATGGAGCTTCACTGCTTAGAACTCAGAAGAAGTAAGGGCAGGGTGTATTGAGTAGAAGAGCTGCAGAGACTCTTCCTCACCAGCCTCTAGATTTTTCCAGACAGTAACTTGGCTGGATATTTTAAAACAGTTCAGAAGAACTTCTGTAGGTTGGCAGCAGCCATTGGTGAGAAATTCTTTTCATTTGTTGAGAGTTTATTTGTGCCAGTGGACAAGAGTACTATAGAAGCAAACAAAACAGCTTAGATCCTGTCCTGCCTTAAAGGCCAGGCTCATCACTTCCCTTACTGATATTTCAAAACAGTGGTCAGAATAAAATCCAAACCTATCCACCTACTCCAATAAAACAGGGCCTATAATGTCCAAATATCTCAATATATAATTGTTAAATTTTATAATTTATATCAATTATAATTTAAAATTTTAAAATTTTTTTTAGAGAACAAAGGCGTATTGTTTTCACGGCATTAACCTCATCTAACTTTCACAACACTAGCTTGTCAAACTTCCCTCTTTTATCCCTTATTATAAAGATCACTTTCAGATATTTTGCGAAGAAATGGCAGAAGAGATGGTCACATGTGGTCTGATGCAAGAGGACATTTCGGTGGCTCTCATCAAGGCAAAAGAAAAAAACCCACCAAATTTGATGAGTCCTTTATTTTTGACTCAGTGAGATGGTTCCCTTGGCAACCAACATGGGAGGTGATAGAGCTGGAAGAGCTAAGCGCTCCTCTGCTACTTCACCCACAGCTGATTAAAAGGCTTTCAGACAAACAATGTCGATACACAGGAACAATAAATGTCAAATGCAATGGTGGGGAAAAATCAGGGTGGCAGGTTGGGGGAAGCAAGACAACTGCTTAAGTGTCATCAACATTTAAGTGAAATGAAACATACTGAAGGCACTGTTTCATTAACATTCAAATCAATTATACTCAATCAAATCTAATTATTTTATGTTGTTGTTTGTCTCCTAAGTGATTCCACATCAAGTGATTCCTTGATGTGAAAAGAACAGAACCTTCTTGATTAGAAAACAGCTGACAAATACTTGATTAAAAACCTAATGAGACTTGCACTGTGCTAAAGCGTGGAGCTTCAAAGAACAAAAAAGATAGTTTGGGGTTTTGAAAAACTTGGATTGTTATGAATTTTCAAAGGAAATGGTACGTGAGGTGTGGCATTCACAACTTCACAGCTGGCCTCTCAGTAAGATGTTTCAGAGGACAAATAAACAATAGTAAAGTGTTCACAACTGCAGCTCCCATTTGTTCTGATGCATTGCTATTACACCATCATTGACTATTTCTCTTATGCTGTACCTTTTATTCTTTCCTTAACTGGAAATTTATATCTCCCACTTCCCTTTAACCGTTCTACTCAACACACCCTTCTGGCACACCCCTCTGGCAATCATCAGTCTGTTCTCTGTATTTATAGGTTTGCTTTTGCTTTATTTTCTTTTAATTTTTTTCTTTAAGATTCCACTTATGAGTGGAATCACATGGTATTTATCTTTCTCAGTCTGACTTATTTAACTTAGCATAATATACTCTAGGTCCATCCATATGTCTCAAATGCACAATAGCATCCTTTTTACGGCTGTATAATAAATAGTCCATTGGTGTGTGTGTGTGTGTGTGTGTGTGTATCACATCTTCTTTATCTTTTCATCCATTAATGGACACTTAGGTTGTGTCCATATGTTGGTCATTGTAAATAATAAATATAGGCATGCATATATCTTTTTGAATTAGTGTTTCTTCCTGTTTCCCTTGGGTAAATGCCCAGTTGTGGAATTATTGGATCATATGGTACTTCTATTTTTAATTTTTGAGGAATCTCCATTCTGTTTTCCTGGTGCCTAATTCAATTTGTATTTATATTCCCCCAGTGTCATATTCCAACAGTGCATGAGGGTTGGAATGGTGTATGAAGGTTCCTTTTACTCCACATCCTCATCAATGCTTGTTATTTCTTGTCTTCAATTTTAGCTATTCTAACAGGCTTACGGTGATATCTCATCATAATTTGGATTTGCATTCCCTAATCATTAGTGATGTTGGGCATCTTTTCATGTTTCTGTTTGCCTTGTGTATATTTTCTTTGGAAAAATGTCAATTTAGGTCCTCTGCCCATTTTTTAAGTGGATTGTTTGGGGGTTTTGGTTTGTTTGTTTGTTTGTTTGTTTTGGTGCTGAGTTGTAGAATTTTTTAAAAGAATTGTGGGTATTAGGGGCACCTGGGTGGCACAGTGGGTTAAGCCTCTGCTTCTGGCTCAGGTCATGATCTCAGGGTCCTGGGATCGAGCCCCATGTCGAGCTCTCTACTCAGTGGGGAGCCTGCTTCCCCTCTCTCTATGCCTGCCTCTCTGCCTACTTGTGTTCTCTCTCACTGTCAAAAAATAAACATTTTTTAAAAAATCTTTAAAAGGGGGGACACCTCGGTGGCTCAGTGGGTTAAAGGCTCTGCCTTGGGCTTGGGTCATGATTCCAGGGTCCTGGGATTGAGCCCCACATCAGGCTTTCTGCTCAGCAGGGAGCCTGCTTCCTTCTCTCTCTCTCTCTCTACCTGCCTCTCTGCCTACTGTGATCTATATTTGTCAAATAAATAAATAAAATATTTTAAAAAAATAAAAATTTTGAGTATAAACCCCATATCAAATATGTTATTTGCAAATATCTTTTTGCAGTAAGTAGGTTATCTTTTTGTTCTGTTGATGGTTTTCTTTGCTGTGCAAAAGGTTTCTATTCTGGCATAGTCCCAATATTTTTGCTTTTGTTTCCCTTGCCCTAGGAGACATATCTAGAAAATGTTGCTACAGCTAGTGTTAGAGAAATTACTACCTGTGTTCTCTTCCAGGATTTTTATGGTTTCAGGTTTCACATTTATGTCTTTAATCCATTCTGAGTTTGTTTTTGAGTATGGTGTTAAAAAGTGGTGAAGTGTTCTAAAAGTGGTCTTTTCCATGTAGCTATCCAGTTTTATAGCACCATTTATTGAAAAGATTGTCTTTTCCCTACTGTATGTTCTAGCCTCCTTTGTCATAGATTAATTGACCAAATAAGAATGGGTTTATTTCTAGGCTGTCTATTCTATTCTATTGATCTATGTGTCTATCTTTGTTCCAGTACCGTTGGCTTTTGATTACTACAGCTTTGTAGTACATCTTGAAATCTGGAATTGTAATATACCCAACTTTGTTCTTTCTCAAGATTGCTTTGACTATTTGGGGTCTTTTGTGATCCCATACAAATTTTAGTATTATGTTTTCTTAAAAATGTTGTTGGTATTTTGATTGAGATTGAATCTGTAGATTGCTTTAGATAATGTGGACATTTTAACAATATTCTCCCAAAGCATGAGCATGGAGTATCTTTCCATTTGTGTCATCTTCAATATCTTTCCTCAGTGTTTTTTAGTTTTCAGAATACAGGTATTTCACATCTTTGATTAAGTTTATTTCTAGGTATTTTATTCTTTTTAATGCAATTTAAATGGTGTTTTTTTCTTAATTTCTCTTTCAGCCACTTCATCATTAGGATATAGAAACACTACCAATTTGGGGGTATTAGCTTTGTATCATCCAAATTTATCATGCAAATGAATCATGAATTCATTTACGCTATTAGCTTTTTAATGGACTCTGTAGGATTCTCTATGTATAGCATCATGTTATATGCAAATAGTGACAGTTTAACTTCTTCTTTACCAATATGGATACCTCTTATTTCTTTTTCTGGTCTGATTGCTGTGGCTAGGACTTCCAGTACTATGTCAAATAAATTTGGCCAGAGTGGACATCATTTTCTTGTTCCTGATCTTGAAGGAAAATCTGTTTTTCACCATTGAATATGGTTTTAACTGTGGGTTTTTCTTTTATGGCCTTCATTATGTTGAGGTATGCTCCCCAATCCCTCTTTGTTGAAAATTTTTATGATGAATAGATGTTGTACTTTGTCACATGGTCTTTCTGTATCTATTGAAACTATCATATGATTTTGATCTTTTATTTTATTCATGTGGTGTATCACACTGATTTGTAAATACTGAACCATTCTTGCAACCCTGGAATAAATTCCACCTGATTGTAGTGAATGATGTTTTTAATATATAGATGAATGTGGTTGGTTAATATTTTGTTGAAGATTTTTACATCTATGTTCATCAGGCATATTGGCCTGTAATTTGTATGTGTGTGCGTATGTATCTGTGTGTGCATGGTATCTTTGGTTCTTCTATTAGGGTAATGCCGGCCACACAGAATGTATTTGGAAGCTTTCCCTCCTCGTTTATTTTTTGGAATAGTTTGAGAAGAATAGATATTCACTCTTCTTTAAGTGTATGGCAGAATTCACCTATGAATCCATCTGGTCCTAGACTTTAATTTTTGAGTTTTCTGACTACCAATTCAATTTTGTTACTTGTACTCTGTTCAAATTTTCTATTTCTTCCTGGTTCTGTTTTGGAAGATGGTGTGTTTTTAGGAATGTATCCATTTCTTCTAGGTTGTCCAGTTTGTTGGTATATAATTTTCCAAAGTATTCTCTTATAATTCTTTGTATTTCTGTGGTATCAGTTGTTACTTCTTCTCTTTTATTTCTGATTTTATTTATTTGGGTCCTTTCTCTTCTTTTTCTTGATGAGTCTGGCTTTGTCAAGTTTGTTTATCTTTTCAAAGAACCAATTTTTGTTTTCACTGATTTTTTTTCTTTTTTTTTCCTTTTCTTTCTTTTTTTTTTTTATTAAATTTTTATTAACATATAATATATTATTTGCCCCAGGGGTACAGGGGTGCAGGTCTGTGAATCATCAGCTTACACATTTCATAGCTTCTTCTTCTTCTTCTTCTTCTTCTTCTTCTTCTCCTCCTCCTTCTCTTCCTCCTCCACCACCTTCTTCTTCTAGTTTCTGTCATTTATTTCTGCTCTGATCTTTATTGTTTCCTTTCTTCTACCCATCTTGGGCTTTGTTCTTCTTTCTCTACTTTCTTTAGGTAAAAGGTTAGATTGTTTATTTGAGCTATTTCTTGTTTGTTTTCATAGGCTTGTATCTATTTACTTACCTCTTAGAACTGCTTTTGCTGTGTCCCAAGGATTATGGACTGCTGTGTTTTCATTTTCATTTGTTTCCATATATTTTTTAAACTTTTTTCTTTGATTGCCTTCATTGAGCCCTTACTTGCTTAGTATCATGTCATTTAGTACCATATGTTTTAATTTTTTCCTGTTTTATTTTCTTTGTGGAAAAACTGTTTTGATCAGGAAAGATCTATGGCATGATTTTGACCCTGTTAAATTTACTGTGGCTTGTTTTGTGGTCTAGTATGTGATTTATTCTGGAGATAGTTCCATGTGCATTTGAAAAGAATGTGTATTCTGTTGTTTTAGGGTGGAATGTTCTGTATATATCTATGAGGTCCAGCTGGTCCAGTGTGTCATTCAAAGCTCTTGCTTTGTTGATTTTTTGCTTAGTTGAGCTGTCTATTGCTGAGTGGAGTGTTAAGGTTTCCTACAATTAACACATTATTATCAATATGTCTGTTTATTTTAGTTAACAGTTGGCTGATGTGGTTGGCTGCTCCCATGTTAGGGACATAGATATTTACAATTGTTAGACCTTCTTGTTGGATAGACCATTTAAGAATTATGTAGTGTCCTCCTGTATCTCTGACTACAGTCTTTAGCTTAAAATCCAATTTGTCTGATATGAGCATTGCTATCCCAGCTTTCTTTTGTGGTCCATTGGCATGAAAGATGGTTATCCATCCCTTCACTTTTAGTCTGTATGTATCTTTATGTTCAAAATGAGTCTCTTGTTGGCAGCATATGAATGGGTCCTGTCTTTTTATCTAATCTGCAACCCTGTATTGTTTTATGGGAGCATTTAGGCCATTCATGTAGAGAGTGATTATTGAAAGATATGCTTTTATTGTCATGTTGCCTATGAGGTCCTTGTTTCTATAGATTGTCTGTAAATTTCTGATCTATATCACTCTTGGGATCTTTCTCCTTTTAAAGATCTCCTTTGATATTTCTTGCAGGGCCAGCTTGGTGGTCACATGGTCTTTCACTTTTTGCTGATCTTGGAAGCTCTTTATCTTTCCATCCATTCTAAATGACAACCTTGCCCGATAAAGTATTCTTGACTGCATGTTCTTCTCATTTAGTACCCTGAATATGTCTTGCCAACCCTTTCTGGATTGCCAGGTCTCTGTGGACAGGTGTGACATTATTCTGATGTTCCTCCCTCTGTATGCAAGCAATCTCTTCCCCTTAACTGCCCTTAAGATGTTTTCCTTAGTTTTAAGATTTGCAAGTTTTACTGTTACATGCTGGGGCATTGGTCTCTTCTCTTTGATTTTGGGAGAGGTTTTCTCTGCCTCTAGAACATGAATACTTGTTTCATTCCCTAGATTAGGGAAGTTCTCTGCTAGAATTTGCTCAAATATATCTTCTAGTCCTCTCTCTGTCTCCACCCCTCAGGGATCCCAGTAATTCTGACATTGGGACATTTTATGGCATCAATTATTTCTCTAATTCTGTTTGCATGGATTCTAAGCTGTTTGTTCCAGGCCTCCTCCTGTTCCTTCTTATCTATGGGTTTGTCTTCCAGATCACTAATTCATTCTTCTGCCTCATTTACCCTAGCAATTAGAGTACCTAGATTAGATTGTATCTCATTGTTAGCATTTTTAAGTTCTGCCAGATCAGTTCTCACTTCTGCCCTTAGAGAATCCAAGTCGCCATTAATGTTTTTTTTCCGTCCTAGCAATTATCTACATAACTGTTACCTGGAGTCTATTTCCAACATCTTGCTTAGATCCTTATCCATTAGTTCTGTGGCAGAGGTCACACTCTCTGAATTTTTCCTGTGATGGAGGATCCTCCTCTTAATCATCTGTTGAGAGGTAGTTGAGGGAATGTACAGAGTCCAAATTATTGACCACAACCCAAGTAAGCTGCACTTGTTTTATAGAGACCTTGGGGTTGTCGGCCTCTTGTTCTTTTAGCCTGTCCTCTTGGGGTGGGAGGGCCTGCCGTGCTGTTCCTCAGGCAACCCTGTTTGGACAGAATTGCCCTGTCCCCTGCCTATAGGGAGGGATGGGCCCAGTGAAAACTTGTTTTGGGGGGCTTTTATTCTCTGGAAGCTTTCCCTGGTGGCTTTCCACATCTCTTTGGAGAGTCAGAGTGGAAGTGACTGTATCCAAACCTCTGTCTCAGAACAGATAGATTGCAGCCTGTTTTTCAGAAAGCACTCCAGGCCACACTGTCTTCATTTTTGTCTATGCTGTTAGAAACCACACCGTCCTGGGTTTTGTGCCCCACAGCAGCCCTTCCATACCTCATTTGCAGGTCCAAGCATGTCCCTGCCCTTTGTGCTTCTAAAACCACTAGCTGCCCCCTGTTCACTCGGATGCCCCCACAGCTCCAGGTTTCAGTCTGGGGGAGTGGTCCTAAAGTCCTTTCCCTGCCACTACTGGTTTGCAAGTCTGTGCCCCATCCCCATTGTGGGAGGCTTTGTGCCTAGGTGGCACAGGATCTCAGAAGCTCTTCCCCCTTCCATTTATCTTCTAATATCTGCCTGTAGAATCATAGCTCCCCACTTCATACCGCGAAACCAACTACCAGAGATTCTGTTTGTAGAGATTCAGATATATCTTCTTACATCTCAGGGTGATTTTGCGGGTGTTCAGAGTGGTCTGGTAGATATCCAGCTCAATTCAGGGGAATGGTTGAAATAGGGTCCTCTACTCTTCTGCCATCTTGCCCCCTGATCCCTTTTTAATTTTAATTTAGAATAGCTGCTTTTTGGTTTTGTTTTTCATGATATTGACTTAAAAAAAAAAGTACAGGTCAGTTGTAGAACGTCTGACATTTTGCACCTTTCTAATTGCATTCTCATGTTTAGATTCACATTGAATATTTCTGACAAGAATAATTTATAGGAGATAATGCATACTTAATGCATAATGTCAGAGGACATATAATGCCAGATTGAACTACTACTACTTTTTAAAAAAAAAGATTTTATTTATTTATTTGACAGAGTGAGAGAGAGCACAAGTAGGCAGAGAGGCAGGCAGAGGGGGAGGGGGAATCAGGTTCCCTGCTGAGCAGAGAGCCCAATGTGGGGCTTGATCCCAGGACCCTGAAATCATGACCTGAGCCAAAGGCAGAGGCTTAACCCACTAAGCTACCCAGGCGCCCCTGAACTACTGCTGTTAATGCTAAATTAATTACTTGGTGAAGGTGATGAACATTAACTCTTTTTACTTAAATTTATATCTAATAAGCACTGAGTAATGTATAGAATTGTTGAATCATGATCTTGTATATTCAAAACTAATATAATACTAGAGTTAATTATACTTGAATTTAAAAAGTTATATTTAGTATGTGATCTATGTAACTCTGTGAGTATCTTATTTCCTACAATCCCACATCCCAATTTTAGTGTTCTTTGATGGTATTTACTTAGATAAACTATTACACTGGAGATGGCAAAATGGCTAATCCTATCTATTAACCAGAATTTTTCTCAAAATATGAGCCATTCCTTCCCCATTCCTATCCCTTTTGAATATCACAGTGGATTCATGAATTATTTTAAAATTTAATGCATTAAAATATATTACTATTTCTGTACTTTTTGAAACTCCAGTAATATCAAATTTGGCCCAGAGGAGCCCCTTTCAGTATACTCCTCTGTCCTTTTGCTATTACCCCGTTTGTCACTGAGCACTCCTTTGCTTTCTGGAACCCATGCTTACTGTAGATTTTTCCTGTCCCATATCTGGAATCAGCCTGTTCTCCAAAATGCTCAGCTCCTTTTATTAGGGAGTGTTATTTAAAAACTAGTATCTGAGTAGTATGTATTTTCCTTACTGGGGTACCATTGTTCCTAAGCTATTCTAATGGATAGAACTAGGCAGTGTATTTTAAAATGAATTCCAATTCCAATTTAGCATTACATCATTTTTCTCAGCTTTTTAATGGTTATATTTATATTTTTTCTCTCATAGTGAGAATTTTGATTTCTTATAATGATATATTTACCTATTTGTCATTTTATGTCATAAATTCAACAGTTTAAGAATTAAAATAGTATTGTGACTAACAGTAAAACTTTTAGGTAAAGTTTAACGTTGTCTTTCCTCTTATAATTGATCCCACTAAGACTTTATAATTAAGACACTATTTCCAAAGATGCTTGAATTAATTCTGCTTCCTGAATGGCTGTATTATCAATTTAACAGGCAATTAGATTAGATTCACTTGTTTCTCTTTGTATTCAGTTTTAGGGTTTGCTTTTTTTTTTTTTAATCTTTTAATTTTAGCCTTCTTTTTTTAGAACATATAGAACATTTACATAGCTCAAATTATAAACTACATTAAAATATTCTTTATCCTTCTACTATTCCAATTTATACCAAATTGGTAACCATTTTCTGTCCTTCCTATATTGTTGGGGGCTTTTTTATTTGCAAAAATAAGCAAATGTGTGATACTTATTCCTATTACCTCTTCTTTCTTATACAAAATATAACCTACTACAATTGACCCTTGAACAGCATGGGTTTGAACTGCACAGTCCATTTATATAATGGATTTTTTCAATAAATACACTACAATAGTGTAAATGTGTTTTCTCTTCCTTATGATTTTCTTAACATTTTCTTTTCTCTAGCTTATTTCATTGTAAGAATATAGCACATTATATATATGTGAAACACACAACATATATTTTTATTAACTATTTTGTGTCATCAGTAAGGCTTCTGCTTAACTCTTAACTTATAAGCTTCACAAGTTATTACTGTTTTTTTTCTACACCACTCCCTCCCCACCAACACTACCCAGTTGGGATGGCTAAAATGGGCTGGAGTTGGGTTACCTCCCTTCTTCCACATCACTTAGGCTTTGATTAACTAGTTTCTCCTGAGAGCAGGACTATTAGGAACAAAGCGCTCTGGCATGTTTCCAAATTGTTCCTTTTCCCTTTCCTCTGCCAGAAACTTGAGGGGATTTTTCTTCGATATTTACTAGGAGATCCTGATCCAGCTCCAGGGGGTACATCTCACAAAACTGTGGCTGCCTACTTATGATTGAGTTTTCCTGGCTTTTTATGTCTCTGAATTGTCCATACTGAGATGTCACAATTCATCAGTTACAGTTCAAACTGGAGTCTTTGTTCTGTGCCTTTGATCTTATCCCTAATACCAAGCTACTTGATTTTATAGCTTTATGTTAAGTATTAAAATAAGTCATATAAGCCCTTCAGCTTCTTTTTCTTTTTTTTTTTTTCACAATTGTTTTAATATCAATGCCCTTAGCATTTTCATATATATTTTGGGATCAACATGCCAATTTCTATTTAAAAAGTCTTGGAAATTTTTATTTGAATTGTTTTGAATCTATAAATCAATTTGGGGAAAATATATATCCTAATGATATTAAGTGCTCCAACCCATGAACCAGGTATATCTCTCTATTTAGATCATTATTAGTTCTATCACTAATATTTTCTAGATTTTTAAATAAAGGTATAGTTAACAGTAATATTTTAAAATTTTTAATGTAGAAGTTTTGCTCGTCTTTTATAAAATTTATTCCTAAGTACTTTATGTTTTCCATGTAACTGTAAGTAGCATTTTCTTGCATTTTTTCAACTGCTTGGTGCTAGTACAGAAATGGAATCATTTTGTATAATGACCTTGTACCCTACAAACTTACTAAATTTTTATGATTGAATTCTATCTCTAGATGTGCAAATTTTTGCTTCATGAAATTTAAAGCTCTGTTGTTTGAAGTATATATATTTAAGATTGCTGACTTCCTAGTGATTCCATTTTATCATTATTAAATGGCACTCCGTCCTTCTTAAAACTCTTGCTCTTGATATCTACTTTGGTATTAATATAATCCCCAGTTTCCTCCTGCTTTCTATGTATTTGTGCCTTTAAATTTATTTATTTATTTATCAAAAGAGAATAAAAAAGACATTATTTTTGAAAAATAAATCAAATTTATACATTTAACTTTATTTATATATATTTATATTTATATATTTATTCTGCCTCTTTGAGGCAGAAATCTAATTTGATTTTGCCTTATTTGTCCAGTCTGACAATTTCTGCCTTTTAATTGGAGTGTTTAGAACATTAACATTTGATGTAATTATTGATATGATTTGGTTTATATCTATCTTCTTGATTTTTTCATTTGTCTGTTTTGTTTCTCTTTTGTTTTTCTCCTATGTTCTTTCCTGTTTATGAAATTTTTTTATTTCACATTTTATTTCCTTTATTGAATTATTATCTATGTCTATTTTTGTTATTTTTTAGTGGTTGCTCTAGGGGTAATAGTATATGTCTGAACTTATCCAAGTCCATTTATAGTCAATGCTGAACCATTTCGTACTTCACAACTCCCGGTTCAGAAATGCAATAACCGTACAACAATATAATTTCATTTACACAATCCATCAAAGCTTTTGTGGTGTTTCAGCTAACTGACTGTGATGTTAACAAGGTGTTATAGCTGTCTTTCCATTCCTGCTGGGCCAGGACTCCTATGTCTGCAGCATTGCTGGGCTGCTAATATTTCTGTTTTATTCTCCACCCTTTAGTAAGCCTCACCCAGCTTACCTTGCTCATATCAAGCATAGCCCTTGGTCAAGGACTTGTGCAGAACTCTCCAGTCCAATCACCATGAAAACTTCTGGGATGTTGTTCTGTGCAGTCCCCTCTTCAATGTTTGCCCTGCAGATTTCAGTTGCTTCAGCTTCCTCAAGTCAGCAGGACCATCTTGCTCTGCTAATTCCATTCCACTGCTTCAGTGCGAAAATTCCCAAGCAGGGAGGTGGGGTTAATATGAGGCTTTCCTTGTCAGTTTCTCTTCTTTCAGAGATTGCAGTCTTTTACACACTGTTCTCCAGTTTCATATTTGTACACTGGGGGAGGGTTAGTTCAGTATCTATTAGATCTACTCAAAACCAAGAAGCTTTAGGCACTTCTTATAACGAACAGAATATGTTTCAGGGTACAAGCTCATGGCACCAGTAAGTTAGAAACTTGTAGAGTTTACCTTCACTTTGCTATTTACAGAATTTATCTCTTTGAGAGTCTCTAGTAGTGTAACTGGAGTTTAAGATGATATTGTATAGGTTCTTGAGGCATTCTGGAAGAATTTAACTTCATTTTATGTATTCTGAGCATTTCAGAATTCTCCAGTTTCCCTCTGCTTGCTTCTCCTTTGTGCCTTCTTCATTCTCTTTTTTCTCTTTCCTATGCTTCTTCAATTTCTCTCTCTTTTAAAAAAAAATTAATACATACTTGTATAGGGGATCATATGAGCCCAACATTTTGGGAGGCTTGGTGGATATTAACTTATTTAATTATTGAGCGCAGTGAGTAAAGCAAAAAGGAGAGTAGTGGATGCGAGGCAAGTGAATGTGCCTTACCACTTGTTTTCCTTCTGGAAAATTAAGTGAATTGTTTGTCTTGCTCTCCCCACATTTCTTAAACTATTAGAAGAAAACCTTTGTTATGTTTGTTTTGGAGAAATGTAGAACGATTATGAGCAACATTTTAGGTGAATTGTTAGGCAATTAACTCCCCTTTTTGTTTCCCCTTCACTCTGTAGAGACTGGAAGAAGTTCTTGCCCTTCCTCATATTATGTGATTAATTTTAATACATAAAATTAATTATAATTAATCAATTAATTATAATTAATTAATAAAAATATTTGGCAGAAGAAACTCTGCCAAATATTTTATTTCAGAAAACTTTCAAATGAGGCAGATCTGGTAAGCTAAGTTTCAGCTCAAGTAATAGTTACTTAGAAAAGAAAAAAAATTAAATATAGGACTAATTTAACAGCTTCTAAGAGCCTGTCTGGATTTATTTATATTTTAAAATGTTTTTCTGGCTCTGGGATAGTTTTTCTGGCTCTTTTGTGGCAGTCAAAATGCCACAAAAGAAGTACAAAAACATGACTTTCAGTGTCCAAACAATCTGGTCTAGAAAGTAAAGCAAATTGAGGGAACAAATTAAAACACAATATTACCTCCCTTCTCTCTTATGTTCCACAGTTAAAACATCCAGTGCCTTCATGTTTTTCCTTTATCAGGACAACGCTCTCTTCAGAGAATCTGGCACCTTAGTTCTCAAAGGCAGAGTGATGGAAAAATCATTTGACCTACAGCAGCAAGGATACCAAACTGTAAGAGGACACGGGGAGGCAGCATTCCAGTCTTGACTTTGGCCTTTACAGCGCAGACCTTCCCAAATGGCAGTACCAAATGTTTAGATTTTTACCATGAATATAAAGCCTCATTCCTGGCCCATGCATATTGTTATGAGACTTTCATAAATCAATTAACAGACATATCTCACTCCAGGTAAAAATGGAAAATCTTTCTTATATGACACCCTGGTCAGAAGGTGGCCTCCCTCTTTCCTGGACTGGAATTTGTATTTGTCTGCCAAAGCTACTGTGGCTATTTGAGAGCCAGATTAGGCCCTCACAGGGGAGTTGGGGTCATTGTTCCCATCAAGTGCCACCTCAGAGCCTACACTCATTCTTCTCCCTCTCTCTGGAACACTTCTCTTCACGACTCATGACTAGCCACTTATCCTCAGGCTTCCACTTCGAGGTTACCTCTTCATAGGCATCTTCCTCAGTCACCCAATATAAATGGATTCTCTAGACACATTCTCTTATAATTCTTATGTTCTTGTCCTTCAAAGCCTTTATCTCACTACACTAGTATGTCATTTATCTCTGTTTATTGCTTGTTTCTTCCACTGAATCCTGTGCTCCATGAAACCAGGAATCATTTATAGTTGTCCAACCACAACAAACACGGTCTCTAGTATAGAGCCTGGCTCATAGTAGGTGTTCAGTATACATTTATTGACTAAATTAATGAACCACCTTCCTTCTACCCATAACCCCACAGAGGACTATGGAAGGTACATGGAGAGAGCTTCAGTAACCAAACATGGAGTGAGGGGTGTGCAAATTCATCTTATCCAAAATTATGCAGATGATTGACAAAAGCTACCCTGTGGCAAGGGTCAGAAATATGCAGGATGAATCATGAGAAGCCCTCTAAAACCAAATAAGAAAACCTGAATGCACACAAGCCAATTTTAACTAGGCACCTTGTAGAAACCTAGGGCAAAAGGCAGGGCTCTTGTTGCTTATTTTACAAATAGAGGTTTTTAAAAATTTATATAGCAGTGTTAATAATCTACCTCCCTGTGGGTAAGATGATGAAAATAATTAGCACAGGGGAAAGTAACACCAAAGAAAGTCAGCTTATTGGAAATAGAGCTTTCAGTGCAAGGGTATTTGACACCATCTTTGAGCCAACTGCAGAAATACTTGTCTGAGTAGGCTTAAGTGAAAACTGAGTATTCAACTAAAAGGAATGTATTCCACAAGAATATCACACCAGCTTTCCAGTGTAACAGAGAACTTTTGGAACCAATATACATACCTTTAATTCTAATCTGGGGATGGCAAAGAAATTATATCTGATGGGCTAAGTCTAAGTCCATTGGCAGTGGCTGCCCAGAGTACTAGACTGTGACAAATTCTAAGGGTGAGTCTGGGCTCAGTGAGGAAATGAGCCATACCCGGTAGTAATGTTTGATGGGCAGAGAATAGGGATTAAAACTAATCATCCCATGTTGCTGTCATTACCAGTTAAACTTAAAAAAAAAGTTTTATTAATTGGGATTTTGATTCAGATTGTAGGTAGGGGTGACATGATGGCCATCTTGAGGGAATAACACCTCAAGTTACAGAAGTAACATTAACATCACACCCAAATAGGTGCCATTTTGCCCCATCCCATAAGGAACAATCTTCATTCAAGGTCCATGGCCTTCAGAATGCCCCCTTTTCTAACCCTTTCTTGGAGCTACCTTTTACCTGTGTGATCCTTGTTTCCCTCCTAGACCAATTAGCCTATTCTCTGGTCTTCTGCAAACTCTTAGTGTAACTGTACACAGAACATTGGATAAATGATCACAAGGAAATATTGACTCAAAATTCTAAATCCTTTGATTCCAGGGCTTTCATACCTCTAAGATAGATTGCATTTAAGAAGTGTGGAAATCTCTCCATTTTTTTCATCAAGAAACCTGGGCGACCCCACAATCTAATTCTAACAGGAGCTGAGTCACAGAGAGACTTTTTAAAATATTAAACAGAAAATCAGCTACAAGAACAGGGAGGGCTCCATTTATAATTCCTAGTCCCAAGATCAGGCAAGTGGACTAGTTATAGTTTTTAGGAAAATACTTTTCTTGATTTATAAATAAAAATTTTTGAAAGCTGACAATGAAGCAAAAAAATGCAAGATTTTTTCATGTGCTTTTGTTTTATTTGATTTGTATTGTTGTTAAATGTAAAAGAATGTTTACAGAGGTCAAGAAAAATTTGGGCCCTCTTTAAATTATATCCCCAAGAGGTATCTTCATCCTGTAGGGATATATTCACCCTTCCTTTTCTATATAAGCAGTTGAACAATATTCCATTGACTTTTATAGTCACTTTCTGGGTTATGGTCCTCCTATGACATAAACAAGTCAAACCCAAATCTTGGTAGAGGGTAAACAGAAATCATCTGCCATACTGAGGACATTAAATCATGCTCTTCTAAATTTCTCCTGATTTTCCATTAATGAGGTAAAAGTTAATTAATGAGGTATTCACACAGAAATTTGCATAAAGGGGGTGCCCGGATGGCTCAGTGGGTTAGGGCCTCTGCTTTTGGCTCAGGTCATGATCCCAGGGTCCTGGGATCAAGCCCCGCATCGGGCTCTCTGCTCTGCAGGGATCCTGCTTCCTCCTCTCTCTCTCTCTCTCTCTGCCTGCCTCTCTGCCTACTTGTGATCTCTGTCAGTCAAATAAATAAATAAAATCTAAAAATTAAAAGAAAGAAAGAAAGAAATTCTCATAAAGTTGGTAAGGTTCATATTGTTTATTTTTGAAAAAATATTTTCCCAAAAAATCGGACAAAATGTTTTGTGTACTTGTTAACATATAGTTAATGTATAGTTGTGTGGTATGGCATAGTATAGTATAGTACAGTATATCTATGATGTTACTAAATACACCTACCTGTTCCTGTGATTTAAACTCTTGTGCATCTCCATTGTCTGCACAGATTAAAGTTCAAGTGTTTTAAAATAGCTTGCAAAACCCAACTTAATCTGTTATTTTCTATCTCCCTAACTTCATCTCCCTTTTGCCTTTTACCTGTGATCTCCAAAAGTACCAAATTGCTAGCAATTACCAGCACACTGGCCTTTCCTTGCACCCTTAACTTTGGTCATGTAGCTTCCTCTGCCTGAAATTGCCTGTCCTCCCTTCTTTGCGTGGTAATATTAATTTATCCTTAAGTAGCTTCTCGTTATACCACATCCCCATTTATGCAGAGGTAGGTATTTCTCGTTTACTTCATAAATTGGTGAGTTTTCATCTCTATCGTTATGGAAATAGTTGTTAGCATTTTATATGTAGTCTCTCTATCTGGAAAGTAGGCACCAAAGGGTGCTGAGTCCTTAAAGCATCTCCGTTTGGCGCAGATCATGATCCCGGGGTCCTGGGATCCAGCCCGGTACTGGGCTCCCTGCTCAGCGGGAAGCCTACTTCTCCCTCTCCCACTCCTCCTGCTTGTGTTCTCTTTCTCACTGTCTCTCTGTCAAATAAATAAAATCTTTTGAAAAGAAAGAGAGAAAGTAGGCACTTGCAGGGCTGTGAACAATATCTTGGTGTACTCAGTGCCATGTCAGGGCCAGTGTCCGGCTCATCAGAGGCCCACACATATGTGGCTCGATGATTAAATTAATTAATGGAGAGAATTCATCATTCAGATAACGAAGGAGAAAGGTGTTCAATAACTGTAATTCATTATGATGAGGCGCACGCACACACACACACACACACACACACACAACCCAAAACAAAAAAGTATAAATTCGACTTGTTTACTTACTTATGACTGGAGAGTTTATATTACAAATAGGATGAGTGAATGTCCACACAGATGGAAGAGGAGAAGAGAACCTGGTGTCACTTCCGCTTCCTGATTCCCTCTCCTCTTCTCCCGAGTGCGGCCCCGGCACCATCTTCCCTTCCCCAGTTCCTCCCCTGACGGCCAGATCAAGCGTCCACAGTCACCTCTGCTCACAGCTAATGTTCTTTCCTCTCAACTTTCATAGCACTTTCAGTCTACACTATGGACTTGGCATTTTAAATGTGACCCGTACCCTTAGACAGTTTTTCTGTGTCTTGTTTTTTCTATTAGGTCATAAGTTCATGGCGACTAGAAACCATGCTTCTTTTTTCCCTTCTAATTCCAGCAATGTGTCTTGCACATGGAAAGGGTCTTACACAACATGCTGTACCTTATGCAACAACTCGGGAGCAAAAAGGAGCTTGAACTGAAAATCGGGAAACCTGAGTTGAGAGCCCAAGCTTTCACTTAATAGCTTTCACTTAAAAGCTTTGTGACTGTGGGAAACTTCCTTAATTCTCTAAGCTTCAGCTGCATGATACATGAAATCAAAATCAGAGTGGTCAGAGTGGTCAGAAGGATAGCATGAGATCATGTTAGTAACGTGTTTCAACTGAAAGGCCCTTCAAATATTAAGTAATAGTATTATTTTGGAACAAACACCTCACTTTTCAGGATCTCTCTTTCTATTAACTCCTTTATCTCTTCCCAGCAGCTGTTAATAATTTCTAGGCTCTTGATTTTTATCTGGTTTCTCAGGGAGGAAGACAGACATTTACCTCTATTAGTCCCTCTTCTCCTCCAAGAGTTTCAGAAATGCTGGTTTCCTGCTTTGCTTCGGGGTGCTATAGCAGTGTGTGAACTGGTAGCCACTATAAGAAAAACAAACCTTCGTAACAGAGGAGGTTTGTAACAAACAATATAGTCTTTGTTTGCTCCAACTTTTAAAAGCATGATTTAAAAAAAAAAAACTGTAAAAGTAATACAAGTGCATGAGAGATCATTAGAAAAATACGGATGAATAAGAAAAAAAATCACAATAAAATTATCCACAATCCCATTACAATAATTGATAATGCTTTGGCATACTTATTTCCAGAATCGCTGGTTTCCTGCTTTGCTTCGGGGTGCTATAGCAGTGTGTAAACTGGTAGCCACTATAAGAAAAACAAACTTTCGTAACAGAGGAGGTTTGTAACAAACAATATAGTCTTTGTTTGCTCCAACTTTTAAAAGCATGATTTAAAAAAAAAAACTGTAAAAGTAATACAAGTGCATGAGAGATCATTAGAAAAATATGGATGAATAAGAAAAAAAATCACAATAAAATTATCCACAATCCCATTACAATAATTGATAATGCTTTGGCATACTTATTTCCAGAATCTTTTTTTATGCTTATATATTTTAACATAGTTCTAATAATTAATCATTAATTATTATCCATAATAATTCAGATGTTTGATAAACCGACATTTTAATGGTTAGAAAGTTTAAATGTGGGGATTACCTGATTCTTGGACATTAATTTATTTTTAATTTTCATCATTAAAAATACTGCTATGATTAATATCTTTCTATATATCAGCTTTTTATTTCTTTCTACACATAAGATGATTTATTCAGGAAAAATCAATAAAAGTCATTCCTGTGTCAAAGGGCTCAAACATTTCTTTTCTTTTTAAAAAGATTTTATTTATCTGAAAGAGAGAGCATAAAGGGGGGTGGGGCAGTTGGACTGGGGACTTGGCTGAGAGATAAGCAGACTGCCTGCTGAGTGGGGTGCCCTAGTAAGGTCTGAAGGCAGGGCTGGAGGAGAGGGGCTCCATCCCAGGACCCTGAGATCATGACCTGAGCCAAAGTCAGACACTTAACGGACTGAGCCACCCATGTACTCCTCAGAGGGCCCAACATTTCTAAGCCTCTGATGATCTGTCTTAATTCGATTTCCTTTGAAGAATCCTACCCTACACTGAGTGGGGCAGCCTGAATGAAGGACACAACATGATTTAGGCAAGTTATTGTGATGATGGTTAATGTTAATAAGATGAAAAGAAAGAAGTGGGCAGATCTGAGGCCATATTATTTAGAAACAAAAATGACTATAGCTCTACTCTCCAGTATAAGAGAGAATATGCAAAGAATGTTACAGGGTATTTGAAGCATTTTTTTCCTTACATAAAAACTATTTGTTGAATATTTCACTTTGCTTCCTTAACACAGAACTCTGATTTAGAGACACTCTAACAAATCCTTCCATGAACTTTAGGAATTGCTTTATGAAATCAGGACCAAAATCCAACCAGATTTGAATCTCAGAGCTGAGGAATATAGGAGAGGGTGATACTTTCAGAGAAAGGCTGAATTTTATCTTAAGGAGATGGGGACGGTAGCCAAGCTATATCACCAAAACGACTTCATTTGGAACTTTCTCCCTAATTTCAAAATAATAAGGCCTTGGCATAACTAGCTCAGGACATTATTTATAGTTATTTGTTTAATTAAAAATGAGGGAGAAGCAATTCTACCATTATATGCAATATTTTGGTAGAAGTTTTCTGCTAAAAAGCAAACAACATGCATTTGATTTGGACTCTTTCTCAAGATGATGTTTGGAAAGAAACTTTCCAAAAAGGGACACAGTGTTTTCTTCTCTTACCTCTCTAAAACGGTGGAGTTCTAAGCTTTCCTCTCTTTTTCTTCTAAGATAAGATTGTTGACAGATACATACAAGTCATTGGAAGGTTTGGAGATTTGCTGTAGTTGCTTTGTTTGCATGTTTGTTCTCTTTCCTTTCTTTCTTTCGTTCTTTCTTTTCTTTTCTTTTCTTTTTTCTTTTTTTTTTTTTTTTTTGCATGTTTGGTTCTTAAATTAGAGATAGAGGGACAAGAAGAGAAATATTTGGTGTTTTCTCAGGCAACAATCTGGAATCGTGCCTTCGATTTATGCTTTGGTTTTTCATTCTGTATGTTTAAAAGCAACTAACTAGGAAGATGTACACCCTAACTTATTCCTAGCAGCACCTTCTGCAGGCCCCAAGTGAAGAGATAGTTTCATTTCTACCCTGAATCTTGATTCAAGGAAAAGTTAGACCATCTTGCAGTCAGGGATGACATTGAGAACTCACGGTTAGGTAAAAATCTCTCTTTAGTTATATTCTATGAAATACACAGAGTATTTGGTTGTTTAGTTCAGTATGAATGAAAGCCATTTTATTTTTACCTTAACCAATAATTTGTTAGGACTGAAACCAGAAATAATAAAACATCCTCTTCTTTAACATCCTCTCCCATGTTTTTCCAGCCTTCGTGGGACATCAAAGACTTCCGCGCCATCAGCTACTAGAAGTTTGCTTGACTGTCTGAGGGTTCAGGTGAGAAGCTGAGTAGGAGGCTCACTGTATATTACATAAATCTTCTAGCTTTGTATTTTTAAATGATCATTGCCACTTCAAAATCTTGCTAATATGTTTTTTCTTTTCTTTTTTAGTTCTTTACTTTCTCTTTTGTAATGTTCTTGTTTAGCAACAGTTGACAAAGTGAGCAGTAAATAAGAAATCACATTAGAGAAGAGTAAGGTTTTCTGCGACTGGCTTCTTATAATTTTTTTTTTTTTTTTACATCCCGGCAGTTTTGTTTCTTAACTTATCTATTTACTTGAAAACTAAAAATAATTATATGTATATGAGGGAGAATCAATTCGTAGAGCAGATTATAAAATGGAAAATCTTACTGCTATATTCCCCAAGCCCCATGGCTTTCTACAAAGATAAATTTTTTCCTGGCAGTTGTTTTCCTAAAGGACAAACCTACTGAAGAGATTATTCTAAGTGCCTTTGATGGCAATTAAAAGAGAGAGTGGACACCTTTGAAAGCAACAAAATGAGGTCAGCATGGAAGATGATGAATTTTCCTAGAAACATACAGAATCAAAAAGAAACAGCTGAATTACAAAATGAATAAAATAGCTGAAAAGAAACCTTAGCAAAGAAGATGTACAGATGGCAAATAATCATATAAAAGAGGTTCAGTATCATATGTTATTAGGAAATGCAGATTACAACAACAATAAGATACTACTACACACCTATTAGAATGGCTAAAATTCAAAACACTGACAACATCAAATGGTGACAGGGATGTGAGCAGCAGGAACTCCCATTCATTGCTGGTGAGGATGCAAAATGGTGCAGCTGCTTTGGAAGACAGTTTGGAAGTTCTTACCAATCTATCACCATATGGCCGAGAAATTATACTACTAGGTATTTACCCAATGAATTGGAGAGTTATTTCCACATAAAAACTTGTACAAGAATATTCATAGCAGCTTTATTCATAATTGTCAAAACTTGAAAGCCACCGATGTTCTTCAAAGGTCAATGAATAAGCAAACCGAATAAATACCCAGACAATGGAACATTACTCAGCGCTAAAGAGAAATAAACTATCAAGCCATGGAAGGACATGGAAGAACCTTATATGCATATTATTAGGTGACAGAAGCCAATCTGAAATGGCAGCATACTGTACGAGTTCAACTAGATGACATTTTGGCAAAGGTCAGTAGTTGCCATGGGGGGCAACTGTACAACTGTACAGTAGTCATAAAAAGGTCAGTAGTTGCCATGGGGGGCGGTTATGGACATTGGGGAGGGTATGTGCTATGGTGAGTACTGTGAAGTGAGTAAACCTGGTGATTCACATACCTGTACCCCGGGGGATAAAAATAAATGTTTATAAAAAATAAAAAATTATTTATAAAAAAAATGAATGACAAAATACAGAATGAGGTGTTTTTAAAAAAAAAAAACAGAGAATACACATTTTCTTATTATTAAAGTCAGGAATAAGGGGTCGTTGGGAAAGAAGAACAGGTGGGACACGGAGTATTTTAGAACCATGAAACTATTCTCTATGACACTCTAATGGTGGATACATGGCATTTTACATTTGTCAAAACCCACAGAACTGGGCACCTGGGTAGCTCAATGAGTTAAGCTGCTGCCTTCGGCTCAGGTCATGATCTCAGGGTCCTGGGATCGAGTTCCGCTTCGGGCTCTCTGGGAGCCTGCTTCCCTCTCTCTCTCTCTGCCTGCCTCTCTGTCTACTTGTGATCTCTCTCTGTCAAATAAATAAATAAAATCTTTAAAAAAAAAAAAAAACCCCACAGAACTGTACAACACAAGGAGTGAGCCCTGATGTAAACCATAGACTTTAGTAATAATAATGTATCAATATTGACTTATCAATTCTAACAAATGTGCAACACTAATGTAGGACTTTAATAATAAGGAAATGTGTATTCTGTTTTTTTTTTAAAAAAAACTCATTCTGTATTTTGTCATTCATTTTTTTATAAATAATTTTTTATTTTTTATAAACATTTATTTTTATCCCCCAGGGTACAGGTATGTGTATCACCAGGTTTACTCATTTCATAGTACTCACCATAGCACATACCCTCCCTAATGTCCATAACCACCCCTTCCCAGAACCCCCGCCCCCAGCAACCCTCAATTTGTTTAGTGAGATTAAGAGTCACTTATGGTTTGTCTCCCTCACAATCCACTCTTGTTTCATTTATTCTTTTCCTACCCCCATAACCCCCTGTTGCATCTCCACTTCCTCATATCCGGGAGATCATATGATAGTTGTCTTTCTCTGCTTGACTTATTTCGCTAAGCATGATACCCTCTAGTTCCATTCATGTTGTCGCAAATGGCAAGATTTCATTTCTTTTGATGGCTGCATAGTATTCCATTGTGTATATATACCACCTCTTCTTATCCATT
>NC_081568.1:33034926-33093651 GCF_022355385.1 Mustela nigripes
TTTACTATTAGGTGACGGGGTGTGGGCCTATTCTTATTGATTTTGAGGGGCATTCTCTGAACCTCCTGAATTTTGATGCTCGTTCCCTTTACCATATTGGGGAAATTCTCCCCAATAATTCTCTCCAGTATACCTTCTACTCCCCTCTCTCTTTCTTCTTCTTCTGGAATCCCAATTCTTCTAATGTTTCATCTTATGTTGTCACTTATCTCTCGAATTCTCCCCTCGTGGTCCAGTAGCTGTTTGTCCCTCTTTTGCTCAGCTTCTTTAATCTCTGTCATTTGGTCTTCTATATCACCAATTCTTTCTTCTTCCTCATTTATCCTAGCAGTAAGAGCCTCCATTTTTGATTGCACCTCATTAATAGCTTTTTTGATTTCAACTTAGTTAGATTTTAGTTCTTTTATTTCTCCAGAAAGGGCTTTTATATCTCCCGAGAGGGTTTCTCTAATATCTTCCATGCCTTTTTTGAGCCCGGCTAGAACCTTGAGAATCGTCATTCTGAACTCTAGATCTGACATATTCCAATGTCTGTATTGATTAGTTCCCTAGCCTTCGATACTGCCTCTTGTTCTTTTTTTTGTGGTGAATTTTTCCGCCTTGTCATTTTGTCCAGATATGAGTATATGAAGGAGCAAGTAAACTACTAAAAGGGTGGCAATAACCCCAGGAAAATATGCTTTAACCAAATCAGAAGAGATCCCAAATCATGAGGGGGTAGAAAGAGGATAAAAAGAGGTTCAAAAAGAAAGAAAGAAAAAAAAGAAAGGAAAAAAAAAAGAACAGAAAATAATTAAAAAAAAGAAAAAGAATAAAGAAAAATATAGAAAAGAAAATATATATATATTAGATAAACTAGTTAAAAAATGTTAAAAAAGAAAATGCTAAAAGTTAAAAAAAAATTTAGTAGAAGAAGAGAAAAAAAATGAAAAAGAAAAAAATTAAATTAACTGCAAGACTGAAAAAATCACAGGGAGAAAGCCATGAGTTCCGTGCTTTGCTTTCTCCTGCTCTGGAATTCTGCTGCTCTCCTTGGTATTGAAACAGCACTCCTTGGTAGGTGAACTTGGTCTTGGCTGGATTTCTTGTTGATCTTCTGGGGGAGGGGCCTGGTGTGTGATTCTCAAGTGTCTTTGCCCCAGGCGGAATTGCACCGCCCTTACCAGGGGCCGGGCTTAGTAATCCGCTCGGGTTTGCTTTCAGGAGCTTTTGTTCCCTGAGCGCTTTCCGTAGAGTTCTGGAGGACGGGAATACAAATGGTGGCCTCCTGGTCTCCAGCCCGGAGGAGCCGAGAGCCCAGGGCCCCACTCCTCAGTGCGCCCTCAGAGGACAGCGCCCAGCAACTCCCATCTGCCTGACCTCCAGCCGCGCTCCGAGCTCACTGCTCCTGCAACTGGTTCAAGGTAACCCCCGAGCTGGGAGCTTACTGTCGGCTCTGTCTCTGTAGCCGGCTTCCCATTCCAATACCCGCAAGCTCTGCAACACTCAGACACCCCTGATCCTGATCCTTCTGTGACCCTGCGGGACCTGAGGCCACGCTGACCCCGCGTGGGCTTAGCCCCGGTTTAGCCTCTGGAGCGATGTCCCTCAACAGAACAGACTTTTAAAAGTCCTGATTTTGTGCTCCGTTGCTCCGCCGCTTGCCGGGAGCCGGCCCCTCCCCCCAGGGTTGATCTTCCGTGGCTTTGGATTCACTTCTCTGCCAGTTCTACCTTTCAGAAAGTGGTTGTTTTTCTGTTTTCAGAATTGCTGTTCTTCTTCTCTTCGATCTGCCAATGGATTTGCAGGTGTTTGCAATCTTTAGATAAGCTATCTAGCTGATCTCCTGCTAACTGAAGTAGTCTCAGCCTGCTACTTCTCCGCCATCTTGACTCCTCCCCCAGGATATTGTTATTAAGAGAGTTTGGATATAGGGGCACCTGGGTGGCTCAGTAGGTTGGTCATCTGACTCTTGATTTCAGTTCATGAGATCATGAGATCAGGGTCATGAGATCAGGGTCATGGGACTGATCCCCATGAGGGGCTCCATGGTCAGTGGGGAGTCTGCTTAAGATTCTCTCTCCCCCTCCTCCACTTCCCCTCATTCTCTAAATAAATAAATAGATGGATAAATCTTCAAAAAAGAGAGAAAGAGTTTAGATATATTTTATAGACATCTGCCAGAGTGTGTTGGAGCTGTAACTCAGGTATCTAACCATGAAATTATGTATTTCTATCTGCAGTGCTACTGGCCTCCAGGCATGAGATTATACATAGTAATAAACTATGTAGATAGCTCAGATAGATATGTAGAATGGTTATTTCATTTATCTGGATATTTTTCTCCTTCAAATTCTCTTCTCTCTTCCTTCCCTCTCCCTCCGTCTTTCTCCATCCCCTTTCCTCCTTCCCCCCTTCTTTCTTTCCTTTTTGTCTGTGATAGCTCTGTGTTTGAAAAAATTAAATAATTAAACAGTACCCCAAACACTTCAAGTTTGTCAAGTCTTCAACGTATTTATCCTTTTGTATGAAACCCAGATAGTGCCACTGTTAGTCGTCTGCTCACAAATCTCCAGTAACTTCTTATTGTTCACAGGTCAGTCTCTAATCTAGGGGCAGCATTCTCTAGCCTATGTTCTTTCTCCATTCTAGAATCTCTAACATCCCCTCTCCTCTCCTCTCAATATATTCACAGTTCAGTTCTATTTCAAGTCTTGTATATATTCATAATCATTGCCTATAAAATTTCTCTACTTGGCTTCTTGAGATTAATTCTAGAGAGACTACTTTTATCCTTAAGCAGAAAAATGGGAGGTCTGTGCATGCAGCGTGAGATTTTATACCTGAGAAGAATTTAGGAGTTTTCTAGTCCAACATTTTACTTTGCAGATGAGGAAATTGAGACTTAGAGAAGCTAACTGATTTGCTCAAATTTGGATACTAATTTTTATCATGGTAACTGACTTTCAGTACAGCCCCTCAATTTTTTCTAATTTTAATTAAAAGGAATATTTTAAAGTCTATCTTAAAATCCACAAACCATCTAAAATTTTTAAAAAATTAATATTATTTATTATTTTTATTGCTATTCTATTAACGAAATGTCTAATAATGTTTTGGAAAAAATGACTGAGTGAATGAATGAATGGATGAATATTTAATTACCGAGTCTCCATGTATCTCACAGTGTACCCTATCATCTTGATACTTTTAATAATGGTTTTCTCTCAATTTAATGTCCTTATAAATATAATCTCTACATAAAACACTGTTTTATTTTAAACTGTAATATTATGCATTTACTGAAAACTTAATAATCTATACATTATGCCTTACTAAATTGTATTTCTTAGAGAAAGGAATGACTTTTAGATGATAGCTTAAAAATTATGACTTCACTAATAACTTCAAGTTCTTCCGACCTAATGCGCCAGTTCCACTTGTGAGTAAACATCCATCTACCCTGCCCCTTATATTCTCCTCTGTCCTATTTTCACCTCTGACTTGACAGTGGTGACCTTCAAGAATAACAATAACTAGCAATAATGTCCTTAAGCCCTGCTGGCTTCCTGGCAGGCTAGCGGGCCCAGATATATTCCATGCTGAGGTCTTACCTTTATTTAAGAGATTTGTTAGACTGATGGGATAAATGTAAGCATACTCATCTGCACCATTAAACACTGTTCAAAGGCTCAAAGGTCACAAGTGGAAGGGAGAACAGCCATGGATATTGATGGCTTACTGTTTATAATTAAGAGCTGTAGGACCACATGTCTCCACACTGTACTCTGAGTGTTCCACTCTGGAGGTGCAAATTGTGGTGAAGCTCTTCAGTGGTGTTTTTTGAATGAAGCAGAGGCAGAATAACATGGCAGTTAAGGACATGCACGAGATTACACTTTGATAGAGCTGGAGATGAGTTCTGACCTTGTCATTTCCTGTGAGCCACTCCTCAGGCAAAGTTTAAACCTCAGTTTCTCATTTGTAAAATAGAGATAATTATGAATACTTACCCCATTGGGAAGCCGTGAAGATTAAATGAGATAATGCATGCAAAGTGCTTAGTGCACTGACCCACTCCTGCTAGACCCTGATTAATAATAATAAAATCATTGAGGCCAGAAAAGTCCATAGTTGGTAATCCTGCATTAATTCTTGTGCCAAACTTTAAAGGCCTGGCTTCTGATGAAATGCTAAATACCCGTAATTGATCAACAAAGCAGTGGGTTGCCTGCATCAGATATGCGGAGGAAGGATACATAAATGCAAGCAAGCATTTCTCGGACTGAGAGTCATGCCCTGCACTGTCTGCAGATCCCAGATGAGCTGGCAGGTTTTTCAAAACAAGTATTTAAATGAATGAGTCAGCATTCAAAATGGCCTGCAGTGAAGTCCAGGAACCACATCAACATACGTTGCTTGGCATCTGAGGAGGTTGATTATTTATACTGAGTTATGACCAATTCAGAGGCACCATGCTGAGATGTTTTCCTCTAACGGTGCTGTGCTTTTGAGCCCTAATAGATGGTATATGATGTAGCTATTTACATGCATGCCTGTGTCCCTCCACCACAACACGGGGACTGTGTTTCACTTGCCATTGTATCAAGTGGTACATAAGAGAGTGCCTAGAGGGGTGCCTGGGTGGCTCAGTGGGTTTAAAGCCTCTGCCTTCAGCTCAGGTCATGGTCCCAGGGTTCTGGGATCGAGCCCCACATTGGGCTCTCTGCTCAGTGGGGAGGCTGCTCCCCCCCGCCCCTGCTTCTCTGCCTACTTGTGATCTCTGTCTGTCAAATAAATAAATAAAAAAAAAAAAAGAGAGTGCCTAGAACCTAGAAATTGCTTCATAAAGACTGGTTGAGTAAGTGAGTGAAATATGAATTCCAGCTATGTTATTTTAATACTCCCTAGATAATTTCATCCTGTCTTTGTCAATATGATAGAGACTGACAACTAGTCTTCAAGGATCAATGGAGCACAAAGTTGATATTCTGTAGAGTGTGATTTCAAATATGCAGAGACACCACCCCCACCCCTTAACATGGCAATGTAGAACAGGAGTGGGAGCATGACTTCCAGACCCAGCCTATGTGGATTCAAATCCTGACTTTGCCATTTCTCAGTTTGTGACTTCAGACAAGTCACTTAGTACATCTGTGACTAGTTTTCTCAACTCTAAAATAGGGATAATTATTGTACGTACATTGATACAATTACTGAAAGGATTAAATGAGCTAATATTCATAAAATGTTTAGATTATTGACTAACATTTGGTTAAGTAAATCAGTGATGGGGATTAAGGAGAACAGTTGTGATGAGCACTGGGTGTTGTATGTAACTGATGAATCACTAAATACTACACCTGAAACTAATATTATACTATATGTTAACTAACTAGAATTTAAATAAAAATTTGAAAAAAAATAGGGGCGCCTGGGTGGCTCAGTGGGTTAAAGCCTCTGCTTTCGGCTCAGGTCATGATAGTATTCATTATTAATATTTATTACAGAACATCAATAAGCTCATATGCTAACTATAAGGCTCTGAAATAGCCAACCAGCTCTCTGATTATTTTTTTTCAAAAAATTTTTTAAAGATTTTATTTATTTATTTATTCGGCAGACAAAGATCACAAGTAGGCAGAGAGGCAGGCAGAGAGAGGAGGAAGCAGGCTCCCTGTGGAGCAGAAAGCCTGATGCAGAGCTCGATCCCAGGAGCCTGGGATCATGACCTGAGCCGAAAGCAGAGGCTTTAACCCACTGAGCCACCCAGGCGCCCCTATTTTTTTTTCAAATTTTTATTTAAATTTTAGTTAGTTAACATATAGTATAATATTAGTTTCAGGTGTAGTATTTAGTGATTCATCAGTTACATACAACACCCAGTGCTCATCACAACTGTTCTCCTTAATCCCCATCACTGATTTAACCCATCCCTCCCAAGCATCTCCCCTTCCAGGAACCCTCAATTTGTTCTCTATAGTTAAGAGTTGGTTTCTAGTTTGCCTTTCTTTTTTCCCTATATTCAACTGTTTTGTTTCTTAAATTCCACATATGATGGAAATCATATGGTATTTATCTTTCTCTGACTGACTTATTTCACTCAGCATAATATACTTCAGTTCCATCCACATCATTGCAAATGGCAAGATTTCATTCTTTGTTATGGTTGAGTAACATCCCATTGTATATATCTACACCGCTTCTTATTTATCTATTCATCAGTTGATGGACATTTGGGTTCTTTCCATAATTTGGTTATTGTTGATAATGCTGCTATAAACATTGGGGTGCATGTATCCCTTTGAATTAGTATATTTGTATCCTTTGGGTAAATACCTAGTAGTGCAATTTCTGGATCATACAGTAGTTCTGGTTTTAACTTTTTGAGGAACCTCCATGCTGTTTTCCAGCATGGCTGCACCAGTTTGCGTTCCTGCCAACAGTGTAAGAGGGTTTCCCGTTCTCTGCATCCTCATCTCTCTGAATGATATAAAGGAGCATTCAGTGATGGTTATACTTAGAGCTGGAAGAAGCTCTTACTTGCCCACATTTGGGCTGTGTTGTACTCTGTTTCTCATTGTATTGTATTTCCTTGAAAATCAGTCTTTATGTAGCATTTATATTAATTAAATTTGGTTAAGCCAAATACTCCCTTATTCAACCATTAGGATAACTCCTTGTTTCATACAACTAGTCTTCTTGAGTAGTTTATGACAGAAGCTAATTTGACACTAAATGGTAAGTTTTAGATACATTGCTCAGGTACTGAATAATAGAGTCAGAAAATGCAAACAAGGAATATAGATTAAACAAATTATGTACTTAATCAGGATAATTACACAGGTTTGCTGTGGAAACAGAAATGTAACATTATCATTCTAGATTCCATACCTGTGCTGGATCTATTGTGCCCATTGTGTCTGGTTCAAGGATAAAATTAAATTCCATTTATATGCTTAAAATATCTAATGTAAGTACTCATTCTTGAAGTAATATATTCTGCAAAAGCATATACTTCATATAACAGAATTAATAACTTTAATATCCATACTTTGCTTAACAGTCTTCCTAGTTTTGATTTTTAAAAAAAGGTATTTCAAAGGTTATAAATAAAAAGAAAAAAAAGACCCTTAGGTGGAAGATTCCATGATACAATATTAAACAACAGAAATAAGGTAATAAGATTTGGTATCTTTTACATTCTGTGTGCCAAGCAGGTCATTTTTATTCAACTATCAGGTACAAAATCACTGAGCCTTATATACTGTGACTAGATAAGACTTGCTCACTGGATATAACAGACAGAAAGGCTAAGGGCATTGAATCTATAATAATACTTGACTTTTTGGAAGTTTAATATTCTCCCAACCTCAGCAGAGCTTCCATGCAGAAGTAAAGCGAAATGGCCTTCTGGACTCGGAAAGCGTTGTTTCTAGCCATTATCAAGCAGACAGCATTTTATTCCCAGTTAAAAAACATAGGTTCTATCCTGGGTTAAAGCATGTCTCCACAAAATTCATGTCCAGTCCACCCCGAATCTATGAATGTGGCCTTATTTGGAAATAGGATCTTTGCAGACATAATCAAGTTATGATGAGGTCACACAGAGTTAGGGTGGGCCCTAACCCATATGACTGGTGTCTTTATAAGAAGAGAGAAGTTTGGACCCAGGGATACAGACACAGAAAAAGAGCATCACATGGTGATAGAAGAGAGATTGGAGTGATTGGTTCCTTAGCCAAGGACTGCTAAGAATCCAGCAATCACCAACAGCTAGGAGAGAGGCACGAGATTCTCTTCTAAGCTTCCAATAAGAAACCAACCCTGCTGACACTTTGATTTTGAACTTCTGGCCTCCCACACTGTGAGAGAATAAATTTCTATTGTCTTCAGCCATCTAGTTTGTGGTAATGTTACATCAGCCCTAGGAAACCAATTACGTAGTTGCTTAGTTACCTGCCTTCCCATGCCAAGGTTGATTAAAACAACTAATGAGAACTGGTATGAATGTATATTTTGAAATAGCCCTTAATACTCAAGATGGCATAAAGGTTGTCCTAGTTCAGCACAAACAGGAGTTATCTTCTTGGCTGGTGGGGCCCCCTCAATATCTATGTGCAAGTTAACACAAATGAGAGCTTTTAATTTTGCTTGTTAGAAAAATCAGAACAGTCAGAGCCAATGTATGTGGGGAGAAAGGAGCGGTGGATGGTGGAAGACAATGACATGGTAGCTTTCCCCAACTCCTGGCCTGCTAGCTTGTTCATCAGCACTTATGGAAGGAGGGGTTTAAAAGCAGAACCCAAATCATCTGTTTTCATGAGTAATTTCATGAAACATTCCTGTTTCTGGGATCCACCAACCAAGTAGAGGTCAAGATGGCAGAAAGTGTTTTCTTCCACATTTGATCATGCAGCTCTTGCACTCTAGTTGTTATGAGGACAACATAGGTAAATTCACGTATGTAAAACATACGTGGTTAGGTCTGATAATTATAAAAGGGGAGAACATTAGCAGACCTATTTCCAAGTACATGGAAGACTCCTCTGGAGAAACTCCAAAATAACTGGGCAAGATTGCTTGTTAAGTAGCAATATGTATAATTTTCCTGTGTCTGCAAGGAGAGACAATAAGCCAGGGGGGATTTGTGCTATTAATTAATGGTCATTAATTTAATACACTTGTGTTGAATGCCTTCTAAATATATAAACTCAGTGAAAGAAGATATCATGTTTTGTCATGCTACCCTGCAAAGCAGGCACTGAATAGATGGATATGCCATGTATAGCACCAAGTCCAAAGAATATAGGGACAAGACTTCACTGCCCCACAGGACAGCAGAGCCAACAGGTATCAGGTTGAAATCATAAATTTGATCCACAAGGATTATTTTTAAGTAAAGTTTAAAATCTTTCCCAGTGTGACTAAATAAACAGTTCTGCGGGGCACCTGGGTGGCTCAGTCAGTTAAACATCTGGCTTTGGCTCAAGTCATGATCTCAGGGTCCTGCAATTGAGCCCCGCATCAGGCTGTCCACTCACTGGATGTCTGCTTGTTCCTCTCCCTCTGCACACCCCCCGTCCTCTACTGCCCTGCTTGTGCTCTCTCTGTCTCTCTTTCAAATAAATAAATAAAATCTTTAAAATAAAACAAACTGTTCTAATTGTCAGGAAAATTAATTGATGTGAAATAGTTCATTTCCCCCAAACTCTCAGATAAATCAAATGAGAATGAAATGAGGAAAAGCAATAGAAAATTGGTCATCTCAAGCAACTGCTCTGAAATGAATACATTTTCTTTGAAAACTCTCAGAACATAAATCCCTAACCATTGCAGTAGGTTTTACTAAATACAGGCATAGCATTGTACTCTTACAGCTCTCTTTAAAGCTAGAAATACATTGTAGCATACCCAGTCACAACTTCTTGTTGAAGGAGTCAACTGAAATTAATTTCTTCCTATAACTTAAAGCAGAAGTAGGATCTTTTTCCAAGCAACATTATGAAAAACATGACTTTGAAGAAATGTAATAGCCATTTATGATCTTCTGCAGAATAGAAAACATCACCTACTGTACTATCCCTGTCTTTTGACTGAACTCCAAGCATTTTGGCAATCTCTCTCTGATTTCCTCACCCTGTAAGTATTTCACGTTACCAGTTTCCTGTAATGTAAATGCATTATTAGAACAACATGACAGTTCTGTGTATAGAAAATTTTGACAAGGCTGTGCAAGATGAGAGCAGAATTCTTTGAACAAGAGATGAAGCCCTAACAGAGTTTTAATGATAAATAGAAGAGGACTGAATCTCTCAACTCCCATAGCAACTAATAAAGTTCTTCCCAGACTTATTGAGAAACAAAGTTAGTTTCTAAGGAACAAAGTTAGTTTCTAAGGTTCTAGAAGGGCATGCCCAGTACCAATCCTTATCTTAAAGAAAGGAAGTCCATTACCCTGTGGAGGAAATGATTCCATTGTCCACTTTATAATGGCAATGTAACCTTAATAAAAATATATGTTGTTATACTGTAACAATGTAATAGTTCACTGTGACACTGCTCAGAATTCAGAGGGGTCATCTAGTTGTTCTAGAGTGAAAACCCATATGTGTAACAAACCATAGAAAGGAAATTTGACAAACATCAAGCATAGTTGCCTAATCAAAGTACTTAATACATATTAGTTCCTCTCCTTACTATTTGTCAAACTTATAAAGTGTGAGTATTTATTTCCAAGATCTTTTAAAATTTTATTCTTTTTTGTACCCGAGATGGTGAAAGGAACACATTTATGATTAATGCCTGATAATTATTTTGGATTAACTTGCTAGGTAGTGGGACATTTAGATAATGTCATAGAGCTGAGTTCAGTGGGAACACAAAGGAGGACATAGCTATGAACTTTTAAGATTTGCCTGCCTCTCTGCCTACTTGTGGTCTCTCTCTGTCAAATGAATAAGTGAAATCTTTGGAAAAAAAAAAAAAAAGAAAGCTTCTGGTCTATCTGAAAAGAGAAGGATGACCACTGTCTTAGCTTGCAATCTCCAGAAGCAGATCCCAAGACAAAGATTCAAGAGCAAGTATACCATTTAGTTGAAGATTCCAGTAAGCACTGTTAGAGAAGGAGGACATAAGCTACCCCGGGCCTCCAAGAAGTTTAAATCCATTAAGGAATTCTGAAAGAACACAGAGCAATCCATCCAAGTTGTTATTTCTTAACCAAATCATTGCCAGTCAGGATAAAACAAAACAAAACAAAACAAAACAAACTCTTTTTGCAGAAAATCACTGGAATTTATAGAATGCAGCTTTTGGGCTGGGCTGCAGTATTAAAGTTAGTCACTGGAATTGTCTGTTTCTTACAGAGTGACAGGCTTGTGAGCATAATCTGAAAATGGATAAACAAAGGAGAACTTTCTCTCCTGTTCATCTTATCATCAAATCCAGGGGCAACCGTTACTAATTAAGTTGTGGTTGATAAAATATTTCTCTACTTCAATAAGGATTTATACTATATTCTTTCTAAGAATTAATGTTTATCTTAGGAAGATGTTTGTGGATGTGTATTTTTGATCCATTTGGATTATCAGGAAGAACAACGGGGCATGCTTACAACTCACAGATGGAGTGCTATCCTTCATTCTGTAAATCATTCATCCTCATCCTCCAACTCGTCAGTCTTTCTGAGATGAATAACTCAGAATTTGAGCTCTATATACTAGTGGATTATAGGATCCACAGATTTCCTGAGAGTCATATGTGAATGGTTTCAGACTCGCACTAACCTGTGTATATAAGGAATGGGGTTGCCTTCAAGAAAAATTTGAAGAAGGGATCCTTATAGAAGAGGCAGGACCAACCTATGCTCTACCATAGAAGAGGTAGAGCAACCAAGAACTGGGTTATACCTTCAGATAAGTCTCTATGTAGTGTTCAATGTTTTTATGTTTTTCCTTGGATTGTGAAAGAGACCTATTTGACATTCAGTCTTAAATGCCTCTGATCCCCACAGCAAATTTTTTATTGACCTGCAATCTTTCAGTAAAAGTTGATATATACCAGATAGACTTCTGTAGCAATCATGGAAATGTATACCCTGTCTTGTATTTATTCATTTCTGAGAATGGCAAAGAGTTAGTCATATATATTTATGTATGGGTGGGAGATTTTAGTCCAAGAATTTCAGGGTAGAATGACCAGCAGCTCATTGGAGACCTGGGACCAAGGAAAGGAATATGTAATAGGGTAAGTAACTCAGACTGGATATGAAACAAACTCACATTTTTCTTAAATACACCAGAGAAGAGAATGTGGGTTTTTTGGTACTTGCCTTATAATTAACAATCAAGGACAGCAACAATTAACAGTCATGACCAACTCTAGATCCAATAATGATGCTGCCTTATAGCTATGCTTATTATTGTCCTCATTGCTAAGCTTCATAAGAGCTCAATAAGAGCTCAGGAAATTCTAATAATAAGTTAAATTTAGTTTATAAAATCTATTTTATAAATATATATAAATATACATTATTTATATATATTATTAAATATACTTTTAGTTTATAAAATTATAAAATATTAGTTTATAGTTATATTTATAACTAGTTTATAAATAAACTAGTTTATTAGTTTATAAACTTTAAGAATCTTTACTCCCTTGGTACCTATCTTAGTAAATATCCTTTATACCTGCATAAAACTTAATTCTTATGGAATTGTGTGCCATTTTCTTGTATGATCTTGAGAAAGCATTAGCTTTGTATGATCATTTCTCAATTAGGCAATAACCCAGGAGGCATGACTAGATTTTAAAAAACACTGTTTTAACTTAGGAATCAGTTCTTATGATCAACATCTTCTTAAACATGAAAAAGAACCATAACAAAGGAAGTAATATGAGAAGATAAATGCATTAAAGAATTAACATATTTGGAATTCATGAATCCTGGGGTGGGGAGAATATATATATATATACATGGTAGTATAGGATAGGAGAAATAGTATAATCATATAATCAATGGGAATATGAATTGTAACCAAGTAGTACATAGAATCTCATGACTATTGTTACATATTATGTGGAATTGTTTGAACAAAATAAAAATAGGAATATAACAAAGGAAGGGTGCACCTTATTCCAAAGAATCATATCTATTAGAAATGAAGATGGAATAGCATTATGTATCAAGAAGATAAAATTTAAAATAGCTTTATTACTTTTTCTGTTTATTAAATTAATATACCACTAATGTTACCATCAAATATTTATATTCTGGAAGTTATATTTATATGTAAGTTCACATAAATTTCCATATTTGAGGAAGAAAAAATATCAGAAAGTGTGCCAGGAGATAATGGGGATTTTGTTGTTAGGGGTGAGTAGATCCTGCTTAACTGAAGGAACTGGACATGAGGGCTGACAGTTCACAAGCTAAAGGAGGCAAGGTGGAATAGTAATGGGAATATTCACAGAGTTAGTATTAGAAATTGCAACAAGGACAATGATAGCTAGTATTTAAAGACTAACTTTATGTCAGATAGTCTATATGAATTATCTAATACCATGGGACAGTGAACTAGATACTATTTCCCTCAGTTTACAGATGATACTAGGTAACTTGCCTCTGTATGTACAGCAGGTAAATTACATTAGTGGTCAAGAACGTCAAGTCCCAGACATGTGCTAGAAGTTTCCTTCAGCACAGCACATTAAATGCTCACGAGACTGCTGACAGTCTCATGACCCTTATAGCTGGGGAAATAATCCAGGTGCCCCTTTTGGCCCTCAGGAAAGAATTCATTTTTGAAGTGTTGGAAGAAATAGTGAACTTGGGGGAGCAGGGCATTTCTGAACTGCTCTTGTCTCCACTATGGTAGCTTCACCACCGCATCTACTTCTCTAGGTTATGAACTTCTTATATCTTATTCTGAGATGGAGAGAGTATATCAGGCTGCTCCCACGGACTGCACTCTAGCCCAGGGAAGCTTGGTCAGCAAGCATCTGACGTGTCTGGCTATGGGGTTAGAGGCTATCTATGCTACTCACCATGGCACAAAATAAAGAATTCCACAAACACCAGAAGGAGGTCAGGTTCTATGCTGCCAAAATACAAGTATCCAGTAAACATAGGGAGGGAGAAGGCTATCGCATTAGAGGAATTTTCCATGGTGGGAGGAAATACAGGGAGGAGACAGATTTAAAAGAGAGAGAAAAAAAAAAGTCTGCTGTGCATTAGCTTTTTCCTTTTGTAATTCTTTATATTTTCACTGCCATTTTTTTTTAAAGAATTGATAACATAGTCATTTATTTTTCACACATTTTTTTTCTAGTCAACATATTTTAAATTTGTAAGTAGCTACCTGCATCTTTTAAACACATTCTTTTTTCCTGTCCCTTTATAAACAGTGTTTTTTTAATTGTCCTTTCAGAGTCCTGAAGAGGTATCCTCAAGAGATGAGAGCTCTTTGGGCTATTTTACTTTTTAACTTAATCATTTTGTTTTTAGCTATATTGAGGTAAAATTAACAAATATAACTAAGATACTTTAGGTTGCATAATGGTGATGTGATATACATCTGTACCCCTCATGCTCTGTCTTGTGGGGAGGAAGGTGGCAAGAACATTTAAGTTCCACTCTCTTGGCAAAAGTTATCTACATGACAGTTCCATTTTTAAGTTTAGCCACATGATCCAATTAGGAGACAATTCTGTAGAAGGAATAAATGCTATTTGCTTGAGCCAATATTAAGCTATTCTCTTGCTCAGTGCACGTAGAAAGTAAGTAGTTAATTAGTGGGATTGGGAGGGAGACAAACCATAAGTGACTCTTAATCTCACAAAACAAACTGAGGGTTGCTGGGGGGAGGGGGTTTGGGAGAAGGGGGTGGGATTATGGACATTGGGGAGGGTATGTGCTTTGGTGAGTGCTGTGAAGTGTGTAAACCTGGTGATTCACAGACCTGTACCCCTGGGGATAAAAATATATGTTTATAAAAAATAAAAAATTATTTAAAAAAAGCTAAATAAATAAATAAATAAATAAATTAAAAAAAAAAAAAGGACTTAAATTCTATTGGGTCTCTGCAAACAAGAGACAGAGTGTACCTTTGAACTTCAAAACTTCCAAAATGAAGTAGGGTCAGAAGAGTTTAACTGGGGCAAGAGGGGGGACCACAGAGATTGAGTACATTTGGTTTTGGAGGGTCAAGATACAGATGAAACTCTGCAAGGAACCTAATTCTTCTAACAGCAAACCAGAGGAATAGGCCATTGGTCCTCCCATCTGAGGCCAATCATATCTGAGGTATGACTTTCTGATGGTTTTGTAGGGAAAAATCCCAAATTTGGGATTAAAAGCCATCTTCAACTTGTCTGGGTGTCAAGAGCTCTTCCTAGATCTCATAGTATTTTCAGCTTTTTATTATAGCTATTATTATAGCTATTAATGCATAAACATCATTAATGCTTTAATTAAACAGTTTATATTTTACTCAAGATACTTGTTTGAGGAAGAGTAAAAATACCTATATCTCATGGAAGATTTAACATATTCCTGAAAGCTGAAACTTAAACCACTCATTGTTTCTTCTGTAGTCATCTCAATATAGTTTTTCTTTCCAGTTTCCATGAACACCTACCATGCTGTCAAACAATTTTATACAGAAGTGCCAGCTGAAAGAATAGACATTAATGAAATGCCTTTACACTAGGAAATAGCCTTTTCAATAGAATTAGTTCTGTTCAGGTCTTTTTTATACTACTGAATTACCCATCAGTTTTTTTGTTTTGTTTTGTTTTTTATTTTTTTGGTTTTGCCTTTCCAGTAACAGAGCCCTAATGCAGCTGTCGACCATTCTGCTCTAAACACTCTTTTGATTTAGACTGGCTAAAATCACATTCTGTAACACTGCCATACACTTACAGTTTGCCTGACTGGTGTCATACACTTTTATGTATATCACTTACTCTCTGTGGAAAATACCTCTAGTGACAGCAGCACTCAATGTCAGATTTCTTGCCACACCTTTTCTTCCTGGTTATTCTAGCACAAGCATTATTTTATGAATACATCAACATTACCTAGGTATTTTTAGGATTTCAACATTTGATATTCTTCAAAAAATATAAAACATGCATTAGATTGTATGTTTCTTTTTTCTTATTCACAGATAATATATTCCCTTAAGATGTGACCATTTACATTGAGTCACAAATTATATTCTTATTTTCTTCTGTTTTTCCTATCTGTATGAGGCTAAAGTTTAAGTGGCTTGTGGGATAATAGACTAGCATCATGTGTTGGTGAGTTCAAGCTCATTGGTGAACTATTTTCTTCTATTTATTTCAATATTTAGTGGCAGTATTTCGGTACACCAGTAGTTCAGAGACAGCTGAAAGCATTATGCATATCTCAGTCATCTAGGTAAATTCTGAATCATCGCTAAAACAGGCATTTTTAAAAAAATTATTTATTTATTTGACAGAGAAAGAGAGACCACAAGTAAGCAGAGAGCCAGCAGAGAAACAGGAGGAAGCAGGCTCCCTGCTGAGCAGAGAGCCGATGCAGGGCTGGATCCCAGGACCCTGAGATCATGACCTGAGCTGAAGGCAGAGGCTAAACCCACTGAGCCACCCAGGCACCCCTAAGACAGGCATTTTAATACAGGAGGTCAAAGTGCATAACACAAATTAGTGTCTAATAGATTCTAGCCATGTAGTTTGGTAATGATGATGATACAGAAGTTGATTAACTACAAAAAGTTAAAAAATTTGCATTGCAAGTGAATATGGCAAGTTTCAAGAAAGGTAAAACTTCTATTCTTCCCTATATCTCAGGTTGTTTTAGGAAATAAAACAGAGAAGAATTTTTTTTTTTGACAAGTCTAACTTTAAGATAAGAATTGAAAGGAAATGAAATTTTATTTACAAGTAAGCCAAAGCAAAACCAAATGATGAAAAAGCATATATATAGTTGAATATAAAAATGTCAACACTGTTTAGAGACACATAGTGAAACATATTTGAGGAAAAATACCCACTGGCTAAGCTCCTTATATCAATCAATGGCTTTTGCCAACAACTTGGCCATTGACACCTATTCATTTCTGTAGATGTGTCTATTTTATTCTTTATCTCTCTTCTAAATTGCCAATTTACACACACATCGTCTTTCTATCTGTGTCATGTCATACTAAAAAGGACAAGATTAACATTATGGTCAATACTGAGCATCAAGTTATATAATCTAGTACCGAGTGTGCAGAAAAAAATCTAATGAATGTCGTATTTATCTCAAGTCATGACGTTTACATTAATATAATCTACTTTTTTGTTTCAGAACTTTAGTGTAAGTGGCAGGACATTTAAAATTTTTCTTTCTGAAAATGTTGAAATTTTAAACTGCAAGGAAGGATCTTTTTTTTTTTTTTTTTTTTAAATTGCACAGAACTTTACAGAGAGTCTTCTCCAGTATGCCACGCAGAATGTTTCTCCTGGAATGACTGTTCTTCCTTTGTATTCTCTTTCTTTGGGGGGGGGGGAACAAAGGCTTGATTTTGCTTCCCAATTTATAGCCAACTTTTTATGTGATATTGAGCAAACCATTATGGTTTTATTTGTTTTATTCCTTAAATAGCAAATGACTTGGAAAGATAAGTTTAAAAATTTTTAAAAACTTTTAAAAAGCAAAATTATCTTTTTTTTTTTTTTAATTTTTTATTTTTTATAAACATATATTTTTATCCCCAGGGGTACAGGTCTGTGAATCACCAGGTTTACACACTTCACAGCACTCACCAAATCACATACCCTCCCCAATGTCCATAATCCCACCCCCTTCTCCCAAACCCCCTCCCCCCAGCAACCCTCAGTTTGTTTGGTGAGATTAAGAGTCACTTATGGTTTGTCTCCCTCCCAATCCCATCTTGTTTCATTTATTCTTCTACCCACTTAAGCCTCCATGTTGCATCACCACTTCCTCATATCAGGGAGATCATATGATAGTTGTCTTTCTCTGCTTGACTTATTTCGCTAAGCATGATACGCTCTAGTTCCATCCATGTTGTTGCAAATGGCAAGATTTCATTTCTTTTGATGGCTGCATAGTATTCCATTGTGTATATATACCACATCTTCTTGATCCATTCATCTGTTGATGGAAACAGTTAGCAAAATCAAAAGACAACTGACAGAATGGGAGAAGATATTTGCAAACGACATATCAGATAAAGGACTAGTGTCCAGAATCTATAAAGAACTTAGCAAACTCAACACCCAAAGAACAAATAATCCAATCAAGAAATGGGCAGAAGACATGAACAGACATTTCTGCAAAGAAGACATCCAGATGGCGAACAGACACATGAAAAAGTGCTCCATATCACTCGGCATCAGGGAAATACAAATCAAAACCACAATGAGATATCACCTCACACCAGTCAGAATGGCTAAAATCAACAAGTCAGGAAATGACAGATGCTGGCGAGGATGCGGAGAAAGGGGAACCCTCCTACACTGTTGGTGGGAATGCAAGCTGGTGCAGCCACTCTGGAAAACAGCATGGAGGTTCCTCAAAATGTTGAAAATAGAACTGCCCTATGACCCAGCAATTGCACTATTGGGTATTTACCCTAAAGATACAAAAGCAAAATTATCTTATAGTTTTGTTATCTTATAGTTTTATAATAAATCTTATACATCTAAAATCCAAAAAGGAGTTCCTCGAGTTTTTTAAGTGCCACATCCCTTATGGTAAATGGATGGCCAAAACATAATTTTTCTTTACCCCAAAATATAGCACCAATGTGTTTTGGCCACTTTTGGCTATGGGCTGATCCCTGTGGATCATATGGGTAGACTAATAAGTTTCCAGGTGGCCTTTACCACTGGTAGAGACTGGTGCAAGTGGAGAAATTTGACAACATGAAAAGTTAAGGGAATTCTATTACCGAAGTTGGAAATCCAGCTTTCATCCTTGACTCTGTCTGTAATTATGTCATCGTGATGAAGTAAAATCTTCTCTGGACCTCTGATCCTCATCTGTTAATTAATAAAGGATTTGACTTCATGATTTCTAGAATCCATACAAGTTTTTAAAATTGCTCTATTCCATCCCTTCATTGATAATTTGGAAATATTCGTAGTCCAGATTCAGTAACAAATCTATGAGGAAACTACAATAAAATAGGGTCCCAAATTTTTGGTTATAGTTTTCGTTGCTATTTATTTAAATTATTGCCATAGTTTGTCAAATGTTCATAATGCTTTAAACAAATTGGAAACCAATGTCTGTCATTAGCAGGATGAATAAAATTGTGACATAGTCATATCAAAGAATACTAAATACAACTATGTACAACATGGGTGAATCTTAGAATATTCATTGAAAAGAAAAGGACATAAAAGAACATTTATAGGGGGCGCCTGGGTGGCTCAGTGGGTTAAGCTGCTGCCTTCAGCTCAGGTCATGATCTCAGAGTCCTGGGATCGATTCCCACATCGGGCTCTCTGCTCAGCAGGGAGCCTGCTTCCCTTCCTCTCTCTCTCTGCCTGCGTCTCTGCCTACTTGTGATCTCTCTCTCTCTCTCTCTGTCAAATAAATAAATAAATAAATCTTAAAAAAAAAAAAGAACATTTATAGCTTTATTCCTTTTGCAGAAATTTTAAAACCAGGAAACCCACCTCCCTTCCATCAAGCCATTAAAGTTCATTCTAACTCAAAGATCATGCTGAGTTCTTTGAGGATCTGACAACTGTCCTGGGACAGCTTGGACATTTTCTCCAAGATGTAACTTGGATAGCCAATATAACAGAGGTTTCACCATCTTACATGTTCCCAACTCAGTAAGTGGCCTAAAGGGTCATTAAGGCAGGGAAGGATGTAGTGTATTGGTTCTTGAATGCTTTGGCCCAAAGGTCAATTCTCCTCACAGAGCATTGACCAGAAGTAGTCACACAGTCTTACTTAATTGTAGTGAGACTGGATGATGTGAGGAGCACATAGATATTTGGCAAGAAGTTAGTAACTCTGCCTCTTTCTCCATGATAGTTTTCATGGCGATTGCTGCCATGGATTCTTGGCAGCCAAGAAAGGCCAGAGTCATGCTATATTTTCTGGAGACTCAATGCATTAGAATCAGACAGTATTCTGTACTGTATTGTAAAGTACCTTCCAAGAAAGGCCAGAGTCATGCTATATTTTCTGAAGACTCAATGCATTAGAATCAGACAGTATTCTGTACTGTATTGTGGAGTACGCATCCTTTTTGGCCGCTTAAACAATGCCACTGGTGAGCCAAACTCATGAAGCTTTTAATGGGAATGTTTTCAGTTTCTGGTCATAAGCTTACACAGATGTAATTACCTAAAGGCTATCCAAAAAATAGAAGTCATCTTTTCCTTTCTAGGTTTTATACTCCTACTTTTTTTTTTAACATGTGTATTTTTTTGTTTATTTATTTATTTAGCACCTTGATTTTTTTTTTGCTTATAATTTTTTTTTCAGCATAATAGTATTCATTATTTTTGTACCACATCCATTGCTCCATGCAATCCGTGCCCTTTCTAATACCCACCACCTGGTTCCCCCAACCTCCCACCCCCCTGCCCCTTCAAAACCTTCAGGTTGTTTTTCAGAGTCCATAGTCTCTCATGGTTCACCTCCCCTTCCAATTTACCCAACTCCCTTCTCCTCTCTAACTCCCCTTGTCCTCCATGCTATTTGTTATGCTCCACAAATAAGTGAAACCATATGATAATTGACTGTCTCTGCTTGACTTATTTCACTCAGCATAATCTCTTCCAGTACTGTCCATGTTGCTACAAAAGTTGGGTATTCATCCTTTCTGATGGAGGCATAATACTCCATAGTGTATATGGACCACATCTTCCTTATCCATTCGTCCTTTGAAGGGCATCTTGGTTCTTTCCACTGTTTGGCGACCGTGGCCATTGCTGCTACTTCTCCAATGAAGACATACAAATGGCTATCAGACACATGAAAAAATGTTCATCATCACTAGCCATCAGGGTGATTCAAATTAAAACCACATTGAGATATCACCTTACACCAGTTAGAATGGCCAAAATTAGCAATACAGGAAACAACATGTGTTGGAGAGGATGTAGAGAAAGGGGAACCCTCTCACACTGTTGGTGGAAATGCAAGTTGGTGCAGCCACTTTAGAGAACAGTGTGAGATTCCTCAAGAAGTTAAAAATAGAGCTTCCCTACGACCCTGCAATTGCACTACTGGGTATTTACCCCAAAGATACAGATGTAGTGAAAAGAAGGGCCATCTGTACCCCAATGTTTATACTCCTACTTTTAACTTTTCTTTCAGTCATTCTCTTCATAGAGCCCCACATTCACGCCCTCTGACATGAAGCTTGTATTTTCCTTAGTGTTCTGATAATAAAAATGGATCAAGGTTTTATTAAAGGCATGAGCTGGAAAATTATATACCAGCCTTTAGTCCAGTTAGGGGTTTAATTCAGACCAATTCAAAGAGACATGAGCATGGAGAACAGTGTTTGCATAATTGCTAGGCACATTATATTTGAGGAGATCAATGTAAATAATTTCATGATCAATTTATGCTAGGGGGAGGGCCACTATTAAATCTCAGAAAGTTTCTTCCTCTTACCAAAGCTTCTCAGAAGGCATTAGAAGGCAATCCCCTTTCTGTGCATAGGGAGAAAACAGTGAAGGCTGTATGTCATATCATTATACTTAGGTGGTTTTCTCCCCATTGTTTCTCTACCACCAGAGCTAACTTCACCTTTTGTATTCTTTGCGCATTTCATCAACATTTTAAGTATAACTTTTTTTTTTAAAGATTTTTATTTATTTATTTGACAGAGAGAGAAATCACAAGCAGGCAGAGAGGCAGGCAGAGAGAGAGGGGGAATCGGGCTACCCACTGAGCAGAGAGCCCGATGCGGGGCTCGATCCCAGGACCCTGAGACTATGACCTGAGCCGAAGGCAGAGGTTTAACCCACTGAACCACCCAGGTACCCCTTAAGTATAACTTTTAAAAGACTTTTAGCAAGAATGTTTAGTAATCATGCTATATGACAGACTGAACAAATCTGGGTTTTTTCTCTCTACTATGAAGCCTGCAGTCCACTGGACTCCAGCAAATCCATGTCAGATTGAATCAGCTAATATTCCAGCCGTTGGAGATGGGTTTATCTCAAAGCTGCCTCTGGAAAGTTCTTGAGCAATAGGTCACAGGCCAGGCTCTGGCCTCCTGTCTGAGACACTTTCCCAGTGGGAAGGCCACCCAAGATGGGACTATCCCTCAGGCTGAAAGAGATGGAGTCAGGTCAAGCCAATTTCCCAAACTGCCAATTTAAACAATTACACAATTTCACATGCCAAAAGTCTATTTGTACATAATTAGGGAGAGATCAAAAAAAGAAACTATAATAAGGATTTACTGAGTTTGAACCAATGCCTGTCCACGTTTGTTTATGTTATTTCTCCCTCTTTTAACTTTTAGAACATTAGCTCTTTGAGGACAGAGCAGAGCTTTTTAATATTAGGTACACAATCTATCCTGATGTGACAATTTAATAAATGTTTAAGATATGATTAGGCCAAAATTATCCTTATAGTTTAAAAATGAGAAGCAGCCCCTCTTGGATAGGATAGTCCCATTTAACTAAGGAAGAAAAAAAAACCTCTAATATTTTTTTAAAAATAATCATTGGTTTCAACTATGCTGTGTGTGTGTGTGAAAACTCTTGTTAGTACAGATCAATTAAATTCTCTTTCCCTAAGTACTGATGATATTATTTATACATAAATTGGTTATAAAGTTAAACAGAATATAACTATTAAAGTTCAATATTTTCAATGGTAGTAGAAACAGCCTCAATTTGGGGAAAATAATTTAGACATTTAAAGGTGTGTACAGAAATATGTGAAAATAGGAACTGAGGCCCATGCAAAGCATGGTCCTGAAAAGAGGGGGAAGATCTAAAGAAGAGAAAGGCATCATGAAATTTTGGTAGTGGCCAGGATAATTCTGAGTTTATGAATTAGTTAATTATACTATCTCAACAACAAATCCATAGAAATTGTCAGTCAGTGAAAATTCAAATATTTTCATCACTGTCTAAAGTTTTCTTGATATTTATCCTTTTCTTCTTTCCCACTCTGCTTTTTTACTTTGAGTTTAATTCTGAAAGAAATTATTTCTAAATATATCTTAAATTAGAAGCTCTGATTAAGTGATTAATTCCTAAGGACATAATGCTGAAGAGCATCATTAATATTAGGAGATAATACTGCCCATAGACCCTGGGCCTTGAAACTTAGAAAGTCTTGCTGAAGTCCTCTTTTAACTATTGCCCTTTCCATGGGGTGAGAGTCTGCAGGGTCAAGAGGATACAATCACCTTCACTTCCCTTAATCCAGATCATTCTCTGAACATCCCTCAGAGAATGGAGGGGGTACTCAAAGAATGAGCCTGGAGTTCCCTACCCTAAGGCACCAAGCCCACTAGGGCCAATGCATCACCTCTTTAATAAGTCTCCCAATGGCAGACTGTATTTATGATATGTATGTTCTTTGGTCCAAAAAGTATATTTTTGCAAGTATATCACAATAAGTAGTATAATATTATTTGAAAATAGACTGTAGTAAGGTACAGAAGCTTAATATAAACCCGACTATCCATTGGGGCACCTGGGTGGCTCAGTGGGTTAAAGCCTCTGCCTTCAGCTCAGGTAGTGATCCCAGGGTCCTGGGATCGAGCCCCACATCGGGGGTCTCTGCTCGGCAGGGAGCCTGCTTCCTCCTCTCTCTCTGCCTGTTTCTCTGTGATTTCCGTCTGTCAAATAAATAAATAAAATCTTTAAAAAAAAAACCTTAAAAAAAAAAACCCCGACTATCCAATAAAATACAAAATAAATAAATCAATAATGAAGATAGAGTGAAATCTTAAAATATACACAGTCATAAAGAAGCAATAAAAAATGAATCTTAAAGTGCAGATAAGCAATTAACACATGAATTGCAAATAGTAGATTTAAAAGCAACAATCACATTGATAATTATTTTAACTATAAATGCTATAAACATACTATTTGAAAAGGCAGAGATTATTATACACAAAAATAGGCCTACAGGATATGTATAAGAAAATCAGATAGGTTAAATAGAATGAAAAATGATATACCCTTTACTCAGAATGCATAAACATAAGAAAGCTGGAATGACTATATTAATATCAGACTAAGTAGACTTCAAAACAGGGAAAATGACCTAGAATAGATGTAGCAAAAACTGACAGAATTTAAAGAATCCACCATCCCTGTCAGAAGACAGAGATGACCTGAACTATACTATCAACCAACTTGATTTAATTAATATACATATATAGAAAAAGAAACAGAACAAAGAATAATGTGTACTCTTTCAAGTGCATATGAAACTTTCACCCAGATATATGCTGAACCATTAAAAGGTTCAAAAAACATAAAAGGACAGAAATTTTAATAATTTGTAATTAATGTAGTTAGTAGTTTCATTTAATTTTCTTCCAAGTTTTTATTTAAATTCCGGTTAGTTAACATACAGTGTAATATTAGTTTCAGCTGTAGAATTTAGTGATTCAACACTCACGTACAACACCCAGTGCTCATCATAAGTGTCCCCCTTAGTCCCTGTCGCCTATTTCATCCAACCCCCCCACCTCCCCTCTAGTAACCATCAGTTTTTTCTCTAGAGTTAAGAGTCTATTTCTTGGTTTTCTTCTATTTTCTCCCCCTATGTTCATCTGTTTTGTTTCTTGAATTCCAAAAGTGAAACCATATTGTATTTGTCTTTCTCTGACAGACTTATTTCACTTAGCATAATACTCTCCAGCTCCATCCACATCATTGTAAATGGCAAGATTTCATTCTTTCCTATGGCTGAGTAATATTCTGTTGTATATATACACCACATCCTCTTTATCCATTCATCGGTTGATGGCCACTTGGGCTTTTTCCATAATCTGGCTATTGTTGATAATGCTGCTATAAACGTTGTGGTGCATGTATCCCTTTGAATTAGTATTTTTGTATCTTTTGGGTAAATATTTAGTAGTGCAATTTCTGGATCCTAGGGTAGTTCTAGTTTTAACTTTTTGAGGAAACTCCATACTGTTTCCAAAGTGGCTACAGCCGTTTTCCTTGCACTAACAGGGCAAGAGTATTCTCTCTCCTTGCCAAAACCTGTTTCTCATGTTGTTGATTTTAGCCATCTGACAGATGTAAAATGATATCTCATTGTATCATCAATGACGATCAGTGATGTTGAGCATCTTTTCATATGTCTGTTGACCATATCAATGTCTTCTGTGGGAAAATGTTGAATTCATATATTCTGCTCAAATTTTTAGCTGGATTATTTGTTTTAGGGTTTTGAGTTTTATAAGTTCTTTATTTATATATTGGACACTATCCTTTTATCAGATTTGTCATTTGAAAATATCTTCTCCCAATCTATAGGTTGCTTTTAGTTTTGTGGATTGTTTCCTTTACTGTGCAGAAGCTTTTCATTTTGATGAAGTCCTAATAGTTTATTTTTGCTTTTGCTTTTGTTTTCCTAATAGTTTATTTTTGCTTTTGTTTTCTCAGGAGACACATCTAGAAAGAAGTTGCTTAGGGCCAAGGCCAAAGAAGTTACTGCCTATGTTCTTCCCTAGGATTTTAATTGTTCCCTTTTCACATTTACATCTTTTATCCATTTTTTTCTTTAATTGATTTTTTAATTTATTTTTGTTTATGGTTTAAGAAAGTTTTACAGTTTCATTCTTTTTCATGTAGCTGTCCAGTTTTCCCAACTCTCTTTGTTGAAAATACTGTCTTTTTTCAATTGCCTACTCTTTCCTACTTTGTCAAAGATTAATTGACCATATAGCTGTACATTCATTTCTGGGGTTTCTAGTCTGTTCTGTTGTGCCTAGTTTTGTGCCAGTATTATAGTGTCTTGATTACTACTGTTTTGTAATATGATCTGAGGTCTGGAATTGTGATGCTTCCAGCTTTGCTTTTTTTTTTTTCAGAATTGCTTTGACTGTTTGGGGTCTTCTCGGGTTCCATAGAAATTTTAGGATTGTTTGTTCTAGGTCTGTGAAAAATGCTGTTGGTATATTGAAGGAGATTGCATTACATGTTCAGATTGCTTTGGGTAGCAAAGACATTTTAACAATATTTGTTCTTCCAATCCATGGGCATGGAATTTTTTCCTATCCCTTTGTGTCATCTTCAATTTCTTTCCTCAGTGTTTTATAGTTTTCAGAATACAGATCTTTTACCCCTTTGGTTAGGTTTATTATTAGGTATCTTATGGGTTTTTGTGCAATTGTAAATGGGAATGACATTGATTTCTCTTTCTGCGGCTTCATTATTGCTATATAGAAATGCAACAGACTTCTGTATGTTGATTTTGTATCATGTAACTTTCCTGAATTCATCTATCAGTTCTAGCAATTTTTTGGTGAAGTCTTTCAAGTTTTCTGTATAGAGTATCATGTCATCTGCAAATAGTGAAAGTTTGACTTCTTCCTTGCTGATATGGATGCCTTTTGTTTCTTTGTGTTATCTGATTTCTGTGGCTAGGACTTCAAGTACTATGTTAAATAACAGTGGTGAGAGTGGACATCCCTGTCTTCTTCCTGACTGTAGAGGAAAAGCTCTCAGTTCTTCGCCATTGAGGATAATATTAGCTGTGGTTTTTTCATATATAGCCTTTATTATGTGGACATATATTCCCTCCTACCTTGCTTTGTTGAGGGTTTTTTTTTAATGCTCAGTTAACCAACATATAGTACATGATTAGTTTTTGATGTAGTGTTCAATGATTCATTTTTGCATATAAAACCCCATGCTCATCACATGTATCCTCCTTAATATCCATCACCTCGTTACCCCATCCTACCACCCCCTTCCCTTCTGTAACCCTCAGTTTGTTTCTGGGACTCCAGAGTCTCTTGTGGTTTATCTCCATCTCTGATTTCTTTCCATTCAGTTTTCCCTCCCTTCCCCCGGTGGTCCTCCATGCTATTTCTTTATATTCCACATATGAGTGAAACCAAATAATTATCTTTCTCTTCTTGACTTATTTCATATAGCATAATCCATTCCAGTTCTATCTGTATGGATGCAAATGATAGGTATTCATTTTTATCACAAGTGGATGATATACTTGGTCAAATGCTTTTTCTGTATTTATTGAAAGGATCATATGGTTCTTATCCTTCATTAGTGTGGTTTATCACATTGATTGATTTGCAAATATTAAACCACACTTGCATCCCAAATATAAATCCTACTTGATTGTGGTGAATGATTCTTTTAATGTACTGTTGGATTAGATTTGCTAGTATTTTATTGAGAATTTTTGCATCCATGTTCATCAGAGATATTGACCTGTGGTTTTCTTTTTTAGTGGTGTCTTTGTCCAGTTTTGGTATCAGGGTAATGCTGGCCTCATAGGATGAATTTGGAAGGTTTCCTTCCATTTCCTTTTTTTGGAATAGTTTGACAAGAATAAGTTTAAATTATTCTTTAAATGTTTGGTAGAATTCATCTGTGAAGCCATCTGACTTTGGACTTTTGTTGGTTGGGAAATTTTTTGTTTTTATGACTCAATTTCTTTGCTGGTTATTGTTCTGTTCAAATTTTCCTCTTTCTTCCTGTTTTAGTGTTCATAGTTTATATGTTTCTAAGAATTTATCTATTTCTTCCAGATTGTCCAATTTGTTGGCATATAATTTTTCATAATATTCTTTTAGAATTGTATTTCTGTGATGTTGGTTTTTATTTCTCCTCATTCACTTGTAATTTTACTTATTTGGGTCCTTTTTCTTTTCTTTTTGATAAGTCTGGCTGGAGATTTGTTAATTTTTTCAAAGAACTAGCTCCTGGTTTCTTTGATCTGTTCTATTATTTTTAAAATTTCTATATCATTTGTTTCAGCTTTAGTTTTTGCTATTTTCCCTCTGCTGGCTTTAGGGTTGTCTGCTGTTTTTTTCTGACTTCTTTAGGTGTAAGGCTATGTTGTTTATTCGAGATTTTTCTTGCTGCTTGAGGTAGGCCTGTATTGCTATATACTTCCCTCTTATGACCACTTTTGCTGCACTCCAAAAGATTTGAACTGTTGTGTTTTCTTTTTTATTTGTTTCCATGTATTTCTAAATTTCTTCTTTGATTTCCTACTTGAACCATTCATTGTTTAGTAACATTTGTTTAACCTCTATGTATCTATGGTCTTTCCAAAGTTTCTCTTGTGGTTGACTTCAAGTTTCATAGGGTTGTGGTTACAAAATATGCATGGTATAATCTTAATCTCTTTGTACTTGCTGAGACCTGATTTGTAACCCAGTATACAACCTTGTGCATCCCATACATATTTGAAGAAAATGTGATTCTGCTTCTTCGGGATGGAATGTTCTGAATATATCTGTTAAGTCCACCTGGTCCACTATGTCACTCAAAGCCATTGTTTCCTTGTTGATTTCCTTCTTAGATGATCTGTCTATTGATGTAAGTGGAGTGTCCCCTACTATTATTGTATTATTATCAATTATTATTATTGATTATTATTGTTGATAATTGTAATTAATAATTATTTTTATTATCAATTTGCCATTAATTGTTTTATATATTTGGGTTCTCTCATGTTGGGAGCATAAATATTTATAATTGTTAGATCTTCTTGTTGGATAGTCCCCTTTATTATGATATAGTACCCTTCTTCAATTCTTGGTTTGGTGTTTGGCTTAAAATCTACTTTTTCTGTCCCTCAAAAAGTTGAAAATAGAGCTATCCTATGACCCAGAAATTGTACTCTGCCTATTTATCCTAAAGATACAAATGTAGTGATTCAAAGGGGCACGTGCACCTGAATGTTTATAGCAGCAACTATGGAAAGAACCTAGATGTCCATCAACAGATGAATTGATAAAAAAGATGTGGTATATATATATACAATGGAGTACTATGCAGCCATCAAAAGAAATGAAATCCTGCCATTTGCAATGACGTGGATGGAACTAGAGGGTATTATGCTTAGCAAAATAAGTCAATCGGAGAAAAACAACTATCATATGATCTCCCTGATAAGAGGAAATGGAGATGCAATGTGGGGGGTGGGTAGGAAAAGAATAAATGAAACAAGATGGGATCAGGAGGGAGACAAACCATAGGAGACTCTTAATCTCACAAAAACAAACTGAGAGTTGCCAGGGGGAGGGGGTTAGAGAGAGGGTGTTTGGGTTATGGACATTGGGGAAGGTATGTGCTATGATGAGTGCTGTAAAGTGTGTAAACCTGGCAATTCACAAACCTGTACCCCTGGGGCTAGTAATACATTATATGTTAATAAAAAAAATTTTTAATTTTTAAGAAAATAAAGAGAAAAAAACTACTTTTTCTGATATAAGTATTGTTACTCTGCCTTTAATGTAGTTAGTAATTTTAATTTTATGACCAAAAGTAAATAAAGTAGATATCAATAACTGAAAATGTTTTTTTAAATCCTTAAATATTTATAAATAATACAACCCACTTCTAAGGAAAAAAATTATAAAATACTTTGAATTAAATGATAACAAAAAATAGCATCATATGATAGCAACTCATATGATGAAGTTAAAGTAGTATTTAGAAGAAAATTAAATGCTTACACTAAAAAGGAAGAAATGTGAAAAATAATAATCTAAGCTTCTACTTTAAAAAGCTGTATAAAGAAGAGCAGATAAACCTGAAGTAAGAGAAGAAAGGAAGTGATTAAGTTAATGTGGGGAATCAATAAAATAGAAAATGGACAAATAATACAGAAAAATAATTGTAACCAAAAATAGTTTCTTTGAAATGCTTAATGAAATTGGTAAAACTCTGGAAATGTTAATGAAGAAGAATAAGACACAAATTATGAATATTAGAAATAAGTGATTCTATAGACATTAAGAGTATAGTAAGGAAGGGGTTCTTTGGGGCTTGGTCAATTAAGCATCTGACTCTTGATTTTGGCTTAGGTAATGATCTCAGGGTCATGGAATCGAGCCCCGCATCAGGCTCATGGTCACTGGGGAGTTTGCTTGAGACTCTCTCTCTCCCTCTGCCTCTCCCCCCTGCTCTCTCTCTTTCTCTCTCTCTAAAATAAATAAATAAATCTTTAAAAAGAAAAGAAGAAAGTAATAATGGAATATAATGAAAAATTATAAACAAATAAAGTAAAAATAGATGAAATGCACAAATTACTTGCAAAACACAAATTAACAAAACATACACCAGAAGAAATAGCAAATCTGAATAACTCTATTTAAGTTAAAAAAAACTGAATTTGAACTCAAATTGATCCTGGGGCCCCTGGGTGGCTCAGTGGGTTAAAGCCTCTGCCTTCAGCTCAGATCATGATCCCAGGGATCTGGGATTGAGCCCCACATGGGGCTTTCTGCTCTGCAGGGAGTCTGCTTCTCTCTCTGCCTGCCTCTCTGCCTACTTGTGATCTCTGTCTGTCAAATAAATAAATAAAATCTTAAAAAAATAAAAAAAATAAAAAATAAAAACTGAATGTGTAATCTGAAATATCTGAACAATGAAAACACCAGTCCTGGAGGACTTTATATAATTCTGCTAGACATTTAAGGAAGAAATAATACCAATCTAACAAAAACTCTTTTGGAAAATAAGGAAATTAATGAACATTTTCTACGTCACTTAATGAGACCAGCACCACCTGATTTAAAAAAAAAAAGTAAAACCAGAAAAAAAAGAAAAGAAAGAAAAGAAGATATTAAACCAATATCTCTCATGCATATCAAAGCAACAAGCCTTTTTTTTTTTTTTTTTTTTTTTTGGTCAAGTTAAGGCAGGTATGGGATTAATTCAGGAACTGAAGTTTGGTTTAGCTTTTCTTAATCAATCAATGTAATACATTATTTTATTAGAATAGAGATCAAAATTTGATTATCCAAATAGATGTAGAAAAAGCATTCAATACAATTCAATACCTGTTCATGATTATGTAGAAATAGAAGATAATTTTCTCAATTTATAATATCTACAACAAAATTAAAGAGCTAACATTAGATTTACCAGTGAAAAGACTGGTAATGACCAGTCTTTCATGGTAGAAAGAAAGGAAGGAGGAAAAGAAAGAAAGAAAGGGAAAGGAGTCTTTCATGGAAGAAAGGAGTCTTTCATGGAAGTCTTTCATAGGAAGTTATGTTCATCACAACTATTAAATATTGTACTAAAGGGTAGCCTATGTAATAAGATAAGAATAAGGAAAAAAGATACCATTTGGAACCAAAAAAAGTAAAACTGTCTCTGTTGTCAGATAATAAGATCATGTATACAGAAAATCTTAATCAATCTACAAAACAAAGCTTTTGTAACTAATGAGGCATTTAGAAAGACTGCAGACACTGATATAAAAAGTAACTACATACTATCAATAAAGACTTAAAAATTAAAAGCAATACCATGCTACTGTGAGTAGCATCAAAGGAACCCAACATATTTAAAGAAAAAAAATTAAAATATGTGCAAGTTCTGTATACTAAAAACTAAGAAACATTGCTGAGAGAAATTACACAAAAATAAATGTAGAAATATACCATGTTTCTGCATTGGATCACCCCATATTGTTAAACTGTCATTTCTTCATAGTTAGTCTATGGTTTCAATGTTAAGCTAATTAAAATTCCAGAAGGCTTTTTTTTTTTTCTAAGAAACTGACAAGCAGACTCTAAAATTTATATGGAAATGCAAAAGATCTAAAATATCCAAAATAATTTTGAATAAAGGAAAAAAAAGAGAATTTACTATAAAGCCATAGTAATTAAAACTATGATATTGGGGGTGCCTGGGTGGGTTAAGCCGCTGCCTTCCGCTCAGGTCATGATCTCAGAGTCCTGGGATCAAGTCCTGCATCGGGCTCTCTGCTCAGCAGAGAGCCTGCTTCCCTCTCTCTCTCTCTCTCGGCCTGCCTCTCCATCTACTTGTGATTTCTCTCTGTCAAATAAATAAAGTCTTTAAAAAAAAAAAAAGACTATGATATTGGCATAAGGACTGTGTGTGTGTGTGTGTGTGTGTGTGTGTGTGTGTGTGTGTGTTTATCCAGGAATTGACCCATCTACACTTGATCAATTGAATTTGGGGCTTTCTAAGTTGGGCTGTATACGTAACACATTTTTAATGTGTTCCCCATACATTACCAGTTTTCTTGAATATAGTGTATGGTAAAGCCTTTAAAAAGTATGTTAAGAAAAATAAACACTTGGTCCAGATTTCTGGTCATTTTTTACCAAAAACATTCTCTAACAATATGCTCATTGACATTTCTCCCTAGAGACACCAAATATAACAGGGAAGAAAATGCAGAGTTTGCAGAACATTCCATTTTTGTGGAAAGCAAAGCATTAGAGGTCCAAGTCATGCAATTTTCATGGACTGACACTTTGCTCTGAATTGCACCTAAAATGCCAACGAGAAAGTGGTAAACTTTATACATTCTGTGGGTCACTCTGTCAGCCTCATGAGCTTTGATGTGATTTCCTTCAGTTTTTTGCAATGCATTCAGTTAGGTCTGTTTTCACTTTCCCATTGGCAATTTTCTATCCTGAGTCACATTGACCTCTGTCTGCCCTGAAACAAGGGGGGCGAGGGGCAGTGCAGCTTGGCTGTTTGAGCGCCTGCTGTGAACATGTGGAGAGGAAGTAGTGAAATACTTCAGAAGGCCCAGTTTGCAATGTTCCAGAAGCATCTCCTATACACAAGAGGTCACCCACCAACATCTTTTCATTCTATCTTCCATCATTTTTATCTTACTATTAGAAAGACAGTGCGAGGAAATGTTTCGCATACAGCCTGAACAATCAGCAGGTTTCCTGACACTTTCTTAGGCCTTTAGAGTATATGTTCAGGAAAAGAATTTATAGCCTGGCATTGGACCAAAGTATTTATTCTGTAGATCTAGTAACCAGCTCCACTATGTTCTATAAAATATCAATATCTCCATTTTCTTACATATTTGTCCCTCCCTCTGGCCAAACCTTCTGAAGAATTTAGCTAGGTCACCAGCTGTTCTAACTATGCTGTCAAACTTCCATGGCTTAATTAAACAAAGCCTTTTCCTCCCCTTAAAAAAAATGATTTTTTTTTGGGGGGGGGATGATAAATAAAGTTAGTTAAATCATTAAACGTATTTGTCTTCTTATTCATACCATATATTTGAAGGAAGAAAACAAAGTTGGTGGGTCTTGGGGTTTGAATTTACAAAATCACAGCCATTCTCATCTTTAACAAATTATTTCCAAGCAGACTTCTGCTGCCTTCTTTTGAAGGATCATACTTCTGCACAGAGGCCAGCCAACAAGCAGCTGACTAGGAGGGAGATTTCCAAAAGTGCAATCTCTGCCCAGCTCACAGGAAACAGCCTGTGAAGTGTTTCCAAACCAAGGCTGCCAAGGAAGATCTTTGCCAGCTAGCTGTGGTCCCCTAGTGTCCAGGATTCTCAAGATCTCTCCCTCACAGCTGCCTAAAGGCACAGTGGAACTTCTGAATATTCCAGGGCAGGTCTAGGCATACAGAAAATGAGGTATGGAATAGAAACAGGAAGGAAAGGGGAAGACATAAAACAATGTAAAAGCACTGGAGAGTCTAGATTAACTGGAAAGTATTGCATAGATGTGAACAGTTTGCACTGGGACATAAAATAAAGCAATGTTAGCTATATTTGGGACACATTTAGGTTGCAAATGGAGCATAAGTTAGGGAGCCTGAAGGTTAATCTTGCAGGACAATGTAGGCTGGAATCCCTAGATGGAGATTGTATCTTTATGGGTCTGAGGTAAACGTCAAGGGGAAATAACACAAATAAAACGAGCATTCTGGAAAAAATATTTCAAAGTGCTTGGGGGCTCATTTAGATGCAGAGTTTGAGAGGAATGATTCAAAATAGATTTAGGTGCTGGACAAACCCAACAGACAATGCTGGTTATCTGTACTCTCTTCCTTTTTAGGTTTTGGAATACATAAATGGTAGTTTGTAGATATTTGTTGAGAAACTGTGAAAGTTTAGCTGAGTTTCCACCAAATCAGTATCATTTTAACATAGACTGTTATACAATAATATTATATGATAGTTAACATTTCTAAGAAAACTTTTGTTATAAAAATGTTAATATCATTTCAGAAAGGGGGATAAGGACTACTGAGTTTTCTATTCTTGAACCAACTGGTAATTCTAATGCATTTACTATTGCCTTTTCCATTAATCTGCATATATACTTAATCCTCTTCTTATCCAGTTTAGATCCCATAATCATTATGTAATCATTACTCTCTATATACTCTTAATTCTGCTGTTTTTCTCTTCCATTATCATACTCATTGGTAAACCCCAACTTTCATTAAATCCAACTGTCTGCCCTCTCTGTGCTTGTGGTTGAACAGTTAGTTAGAGATGGCTGGAAGAAAACTCAGAACCATGCTACAGTTCCCAAGTACTTGATGGCAGTTTTGCAGTCTTCCCTGTACCCTAATCCATTCTCATTTACCATCTCTATAATTACCACTAGATGCCAGCTTTGTATGGGCTGTAAGCAGCATATTCAAGGCAGTGCTGACTGATTGTAAGAGGTTACATTTTTCTAATTTTACTTGCAAGACTGTATCCATCTATGTATTTTAGTCTCATTTCTGTTTCAGAGGTAAATAGTATCTTCAAAGGGTATCACAGGTGAAAATTTAAATTTTAAACCATTAAGAGCACGTTTAGCTTTTTGTAGTTAGGAGAATGAGATAAGAAATGCTTCCCTCGGGATGTCTGGGTGGCTCAGTTGGTTAAGCAGCTGCCTTCAGCTCAGGTCATGATCCCAGCGCCCTCGGATCGAGTCCCACATCAGCCTTCTTGCTCGGCAGGGAGCCTGCTTCTCCCTCTGCCTCTGCCTGCCATTCTGTCTGCCTGTGCTCGCTCTCTCTCCCTCTCTCTCTCTGATAAATAAATAAAATCTTAAAAAAAAAAAAAAAGAAAGAAATGCTTCCCTACCACGTGTTAAGGACCTAAATCAATCCATGAGGTGCTCATGTAATTAATAGCGTTTGGTAGCAAAATGGTCTTAAGACACATGGCAATAGATTCATGTACCAAGTGCCAGCGGTTCTAGTTCTGTTTTTGCCAAGTAGGCAAGTCACTTAACCTCTGTATATTTTTTCCTCTGTGCACTGGGTACAGCAACTGCCCTTTATTACATAGAACTGTTGGGCAGGTAGATGATGAACGTGCATAGAAATATTTTGCCCTTCTTAAAGGAAAGAAGAAATTTTAAAACCTCAGTTATCCCAAAGCACAGCTAAAGGTTGCTTAGCTATTATTTATTTACATTACTTTTTAATTCTTTCTTTTTAAAAAATTATACAGTAAATATGAAATCTTTATAATAGAAAGAAATAAACTTGGGTTGAAAATAAAGGAAATCTTTGGTCACTTAGTAGTCTTTTTGCATTCCACTTTATAATAGGTGGGCCCATCATAATACCACTACTATTACTAATTTTATATGCACAGAGCATTTTTACTGTGGGCCAGGTACTGTGTTGAGTATTTTTACAGAACTTCCTGTGACAAGTGAGAAATGTATTTCTTTAAAAGCATCTTCAGTCATAACATTTATGTTGTCAAAGAGACTCCCATAACAACAATGAAAATTGATGCCCAGCATGATCGTTACAGATATTTTTAGCAACAAAGTATTGAAGTAAAATGGACTAATTGGTGAAGTCTTGGTTAATAGAAAAAACTAATTACGCCCTAAGAATTCGGACTAGTTGAGATTCGGGAGATTTTAGTCTAACTTCTGCATTGGTCTGAATAGATCATCTGGAAATTTCCAGACCATTAAGTACTCTCAGCTGAGGGTAAGTTATTAATGATGTTTCACAGGTTTTTAGAGTTAATAACCCCTGCATTAAGTAACAAAGTCCTAATCTAGTCATGTTCTATTTAATGTATTTATTCAGTTATTTCGCATTCATTCTCATACTTTACTTTTTGCATTTTTACTAACCTTTATGAGAGCTGATTTTTATAAAAGGTTACATAAATAAGAATAGTCACAACCAGTATGAATCTCCATCTTCCTATTTCCCAACATCAACCTTGCTATGCAAAGAAATGGTTTCCCTGGCCATTCTTTGACATTCTTGGCCTCATTTTAAGGGGCTGTGTGCTTCCCTAATGTGTAAATGAACTTCCTATCTTTTGTCATATGCTTTTATTCAACAAGGTTTTACTTTATGTCTGTTGACTTACCTTGTCATAGATTCCTGCACCACGGCCTGATATGAAATATTTATTATCTCCCATACTGCTATTTGAAATTTATGCTGTGCTTGCTTTCAAAAAGGACTTAAAATACCAACCCTGGATCAAAGTAGAACAATTAAAGATTAAATAATTAAGTGCCATAAGCAATCCTTATACATGTATACTTATATTCCTTATACAGACTCTGGGAATAAAATTGTTCCTAGACTGGGAACTAAATATAGCTTTAGGCCATTCAGCAGCTAAGTCATAAAAGTAAACATAAAGGTTTTGTTTTTGTTTGGGGGGGTTTTTTGGCCTCCTTGTCTGATAAAATGAGGCATCCCAGATCATCAGGTCGGATTTATCTTTTCCTTCAGTTCAGGTGGTAGACAAAAAATATGTCGGTGAAGTTTTATTACATTAAAAATACATTACAAGAGCTAAAATGTGGGTTGACATGCCACAACAAGACAAGTGTCCCATTACCTACTTTAAGCAGGCCCAGGCTAATGTCGCAGTTCTCTTGTCACTCCCTTTGGAGCTCCTGCCCCCACTCTGGGCCCAGTCACGTATATGTGCCATTCATCCTCTCATTACCCCTGTCCTCTTTCCACTTCCATCTACTGATCCTGTTTCTATCCTTTGAAGGTCTCTGCTTACTGGCTTCTATCTAAGACTCTGACCTCCACTTCTGACTCTCTACCTTTGATTTGATTAACTGGCCAGTATTCAGGTTTCATCATCACTGAGCAGATTCTTCACTCAATGCCTCTCATAGCCCGCTGGCCTTCTTGTGTCTGGTCTGGAGAGAGCTGCCTTTGAATCCAGTGTTAATTCTAAATCCAGTCAGTTGTAACCTAATGGAAGTTAAAGGGAGTGTGTATTTTTCTTTCTCTACTAGGTAAGAAACTCTAGAACTTTACTAAGTTCAAATTCCAGTCTGCCATTAACTGCATAACTTTATACTCTCTGTGCCTCAGTTTCTTCATCTGTGAAAAAAAGTGTAACAAGAGTTTCTGCATCATAGGCTTGGGTTGTTGTAAGAATTAAATTGGTGAATACATGCAAAACTCTTTATGGGAGATGAATGCCACATAGTACACACCACATTGTAATTATAGTCATCATCACTATTACAGCATTCAAACCATAAGAGACTGCCCAGGGTGCCTTTCCTAGAACCAAATTCTAGGAAGAGCTTCACCCATGGGACTTTCACAATGGTGTTGTAGAGGCTGCTGCAGCCCTGCTTACATCTCAGGAACTATTTTTCCTGCTTTGATATTCCCCCAGCTTGCAGCTGTTTAGGTGTTGCTGCTACCAGTCTTTTCTGGAGAGCTGCTCGTGGGCAACAGAACCCATCACTCCTAGGTTATCTGAGAGTTACATACCTCTCCTGTGGAGTAGTCTCTATCCAGTGACTGACAGATACAGGGCTATGAAAGCCCAGCCCACCATCTCTAGGCAGAACAAACTGGTATAATTTGTGTTTCAGATCTCCACATGGAATCAGACTTAGACTAGATTAAACCTGAAATCGCCTCCTTGCTAATTTGCTTTACTTGGCTAGCCTGCTTCCCTCACTCCCATACAGGATTTTTCTGAGCATATTCTCTCAATAAATCACTTGCACACAAATCCTCATTTCACATTCTGCTTCTTAAGGAATCTGACCTATGGGAACAGACAACATAATAGACCCCATCTTTATTCATAATTTGGTATAAGTTCTTTTCTTGAAGTGTAAACTCTAGTTTACTTAAACTCTAGTTTAATTCTTAACTAGCTTCTTTTTACTTCTCATGGTAATCTGATACATGCTTATAGTTACTGGTTTCTATTTTATTTTCCCCTTTATTGTTGATTTTAAAACTTTTTTGAATACATAAAATAGTAATATGTTTCAAAATCCCAAACTATATAAAAATGAATAATTGAGAAGTTACATTTACTTTTTAATCTTTCCACCTCATTTCCATATACTTTTTTAAAAAATACTTTATTTATTTGACAGACAGAGATCACAAGTAGGCAGAGAAGCAGGCAAAGAGAGAGGGAGGAAGCAGGCTTCCCGCTGAGCAGAGAGCCCGATGTGGGGCTCGATCCCAGGACCCTGAGATCATGACCTGAGCCGAAGGCAGAGGCTTAACCCACTGAGCCACCCAGGCGCCCTCATTTCCATATACTTAATGTAGATATCCAATTTCACTGGTTTCTGGCTTAACTTTTTTTTTTTTTTTTAACCAGTACTCTAATTTTTTATCGGTTTGTCCTTGCATCTAGCTATTGAGTTCTCAATTTCAGTTATTATATTTTAAAATTTCAGTGTTGCTATGGATTTTTTTTTTTTAAGATTTTAAGTAGAAGATTCTACTTATGGGCTGAAATTTTTCACTTTCTCCTATATTTTTTTGAATGTATTAATCATAGTCAAAGTCTCTATATAATAACTTCAAAATCTGGATTTCCTATAGATCTTTTTCCTAGTTTTCAGTCATTTGGTCCTGTCTTTTGGTACGCCCAAGGTGCTAAAAGACATCAAACCAGAGACTTAAGAAACACTAAAAAACTGAGTAGTAAAATAAAAAGAAAATCACAGTTAAGCACATCATAGTGTCATGTTGTCAAAAAAACAAGTTTTGATTGAATGCAGGATTCACTTATGAAAAATATCATTTAATAAACAGAGATTCTATCATTTTTTAAAGAGAATCTGATTTATTCTGGCATGTAGTTTAAGTTAGTATAATCCAATCAGGGACCAAGGGGCCTCAAGGCTCTCTGGTAAGTTTTTTTGAGGGCTGATCTATTTCTGCTTGTCTCATTCTTAGGATCTTGTCTTCCAGGGTTTCAGATGAAATCCTGGAATATTTACCAAGGTTCTCCTATCTTGGCAAAACTTGTACTCTAAAACTGTATCACTAAAACTAAGACTACTCAGGTTTTCAATCCCTCATCTGTGAGAGAAAAAGGGGTCAAATACTTTGGTTAACCTCTTGGTGCTTCCCTTCTATATAATATCTCAACTCCTTAAGTCTTGATTCTACTAGTAGTTCCCTAATGCTTTCAAACATTAAAAAAAAAATGTGCTGAACCTTTTTAGCTCTTCTTCTCAGGAAGGTTAATCTTTTATAAGCTAGTTCACTAGGTGTATAACAAGAACCCTCAAGACACAATATTTTAATTATATGAATTCTCTCTAGGTTTAATATTATATTCAATATTATTCCAATTAATATTGCACCAAGAATTTTCCTTTCTTTTCTTTTTTATTTTATGGTGGGAGAATCAAGGGCAACCCTACAAAATGATACTGAGAATCATCTGGAAGACTAAATATCTGAGAACTGATATGAAAAAAATCTTAAAGGGGACAGTAACAAATTTGGAATGGAATTTATTTAATCCTGCTATATCTTAAAAATTTTTTAAAAATTAGATGCAGTTAGAAATATGGAGTCATTTGACCCTAGAGATTGAATAGATGGATTAATGGACAGAATAGAAGACAGAAATAGATCTACAATAAAAGTAGGAATTCTAATCATAGTATCTCTTTATATATATTTTCTCTTGGTTTTGTTTCTCTGAAGAATCCTATCTAATACTACCAGATTTTGGTATCAGGAAGAGGCATGTTGCTATAACAAATACTTAAAAATGTGGAAGTGTCTTTGGAACTGGGTAATGGGTAGAGACTGGAAGAGATTGAGGCACATGTTAGAAAAAACCTAAACTGTCTTGAAGAGACTGTTGGTAGAGGTATGAATGATAAGAGTGTTTTGGGTGAAGTCTTAGATGGAAATTAGGAATATGTCGTGGAAACAAGTTACTGGAAGAAAGCAGGTGTTTGTTTTAGAGTGGCAAATGACTTCGCTGCATTCTGTTCTAATGTTTTGTGGAAGGTAGAACTTATAAGTGATGAAATGGATATTTAACAGAGAAGATTTCTAAGCCAAGTCTTGAAGATGCTGTCTCCTCTCTCTTTGCTGTTTATATTAAAATGTGAGAGAAGAGAGGTAGTTTGAGAAAGGAATTGTTATGCAAAATGGAAGCAGAACTTACCTCTACATTCTTAAGCATCTCAGGGTAATTCTCTTGAATGTCCAGATGTTGGACAAATCTCAGGAAGGCAATAGACCAGCTCCATAATTTGAGAAGCAGCAGGACAGGGACTATGATACTTTCAGGAGATGAGTACATCCTCCACTTTGTTGTTACAACTGGTTCATACCCCATGCTCCTTGAATCCCTTCAGGAGTGGGTACCTTAGGCAAGACAGTCTTTTTCCATTTGAAACCTCACCTTGTCCCATCGGGAATTCCCTGAACTCTCTGCTCCTTGTCTTTGTCATAGCACAGGCAGTTCAGAGTGCTGAGAGTAGGGCCGTGTACTAGAAACTATGTTGGGAAGCAGGAGTGCATCATGAAGTCTCCAGGAATGATAAAGGGATTAAGGGCTGAACAGAGGGGAGGGCAGAGACAGGGGAAAGATCCCTGTGGAAGGATAGGCAGACCCCTGCAATCACTAGCACTCCTGAAGGGCTGACCCCAGACACAGAAGTCAGGGGTTGCCTTGGGTCAGGTAAACTCATCATTGGGAGTGGAAGTATGCATCTGTGGGGAGCTTCCCAAATTCTTCCTGACCTAGGTTTCCTCAAGAGATTTTCCTTTTGGTTGACCAGGAGAATACGGGTATCCAATACAAGTAGGTTTGCATGAAAGGATCATCATCCAATTTTCCTTCCAGGAAGACTTACTCTCTAACCCAAGTGGCAAGAAATCATCTTTAGTTGTGATGCCAGGACCAATCACCCTGAGCCTGGGAAACTGCTGTGCTGACAGGAGCATGGGTGGAGAGGGGAGAGAAAGAGTCTCCTCTGTATCCTACTGGCAGTGACTCAGGGGACCCCCTCCCCACTGGGTGAGTCACTACTGGTGGCTAGTGTGGCCCACCTATCTACCACTAACCACTAAGTAGCAGATTTTGCTACTGTGAACTCAAAGATTTTGAGTTTAATGGTTTTGTGCTCAATTTTTCTTTCTTCTTAGTTATTTATTTCTTTTATTTTATTATTTTATTATATTATGTTAGTCACCATACAGTACTTCATTAGTTTTTGGTGTAGTGTTCCATGATTCATTGTTTGTGTATAACACTCGGTGATCATTGCAATGCGTGCCCTCCTTAATACCCATCACTGGGCTAACGCATCACTGGGCTAACGCATCCCCCTACCCCCCAACCCTCTGAAACCCTCGGTTTGTTTCCCCATATCCATAATCTCTCATGGTTCGTCTCCCTCTCTGATTTCTCCCCTTCATTTTACCCTTCCTTCTCCTAGTGTCCTCCATCCGATTCCTTATGTTCCACAAATAAGTGAAACCATATAATAATTGTCTTTCTCTGCTTGACTTACTTCACTGTACTCATGTTTTCTTGACGAATTCTCTTGACAAACCCTTAGCATGATAGCATAGTGACTACACAGGTTGCTCTTGAGGTAAATTGAAAATAAATAGAAATTTCTATCTCCTCCCCCTAAAAAATGAAACTGGAACCTGAAGAATATAATTACTGCTACCACCATAGGTACTTCTGCCTTGATGCATGCTGAAACACCAGCACTTTTTTTTGACCACTATTTTTGCACCATCAGTGCAAATTTCAACACAGTTAAAAAGGTAAATGAACTTTTGGTATTATCATGAAAATAGTTTTGACCTAAATGGGTCTTGAGGAATCCCAAATGTGTGTGGGACCACCCACTGTGAACTGCTACATCAGAATACCAATTAAAACTAGGTAATAGACACAACTAGAACACACTGTTTAAAATGAAGTATTCAAAAGTAAATAGTATACTATTTATATTTTTATAAAGTAAGTAGGAAATTATACCAGATTCAGAGGTTTTTAACTTCTGTGAACTCCTGAAAATACACACAAATGCAAAATTTGTGTATGGGCTCCTTGAAATGATCTGTGGACCCCAGGTTAAAAACTTGTCAGTGGGTACTGTGCATTACTCTTCATAATTTTTGTTGTCTCTCTCAATGCCATTTGAGCTTATATGCTCTGCCTCTGCCTAAAATGTAAAATCCCAGTGTTTCATAAATTCTGTTAAAAACATTTACGATTTCTTCTTGCCATTTGCGACAACATGGATGGAACTAGCTCAGCGAAATAAGTCAAGCAGAGAAAGACAACTATCATATGATCTCCCTGATATGAGGAAGTGGAGATGCAACATGGGGGCTTAAATGGGTAGGAGAAGAATCAATGAAACAAGATGGGATTGGGAGGGAGACAAACAATAAGTGACTCTTAATCTCACAAAACAAACTGAGGGTTGCTGGGGGGAGGGGGGATGGGAGAAGGGGGGTGGGGTTATGGACATTAGGGAGGGTATGTGCTTTGGTGAGTGCTGTGAAGTGTGTAAACCTGGCAATTCACAGACCTGTACCCCTGGGGATACAAAAATAAAAAATTAATTAAAAAAAAAAGATTTATGATTTCTTTTGTTGAATCAGCTTCACCCAAGGAGATTCAGATTCCTTTTGTGTTCTATCAAATCTTCTGCCCTCCTTCTGACTTAACAAGGATGCTCTGTCTTTCTTTGCTGTCATAATTATTGAAGAGTAACTCCCCACTGCCACAACTTATTATAAGATCTGTTGTCAACATTAACACTAATCCCTAAATTTATTTCTCTGTGTCACTTACATACCTAAATCCATTCCACCAGGGTTAGAGCCAACAAACAGTAACTGAATTTAGCCTCAGGAATAATTGTGAATTAAGAAATCACATTTTCTAAAAGAAGTCAGTGATGACATGAGGCACAAGCATGTGCTTTAAAAAGGATCACAGAAAGTACATGTATGAAAGTTAATGGCTACGCATCATGCCAGTAAGTAGTATATTCTTTAAAATAAAGTTAATATTTATAAATATTAGGCAACTATTTGGATTCTGTCTATAATGCTATGTTTGCTTCTCTACTGCCTTAAAACAAAAAACATCTTAAGAAAGAAAAGAGGGGCGCCTGGGTGACTGAGTCGTTAACCATCTGCCTTTGTCTCAGGTCATAATTCCAGTGTCCTGGCATAGAGTTCCACATTGGGCTCCCAGCTCAGTGGGGAGTCTGTTTCTCCCTTTGCCTACTCCCCATCCCTGGCTCATGTGCTCTCTCTCACAAGAATAAATAAATAAAATCTTTAAAAAAAAGAAAAGAAAAGAAAAGAAAACAATGGAATGTACTTGCCTTTTTATTTTCTAGAAGTCTGGTGTTATAAAGCAATTCAATAAGAATTTTTTAGACACCTACTAGACCCAATATCTATGCTAGGCTTCATGTAGAATGAGTAAGAGATGATTCCTGCCATCAAGGTGTGTACAACTTGGAAAAGGAGAAATATATGTATAAAATAAAGTAGGTAACTTGGAATATGATAAATCCTAATAAAAATGCAAAATTCATACAAAGAGTAAGATTAACTCTGTTTGGGGCATACTAAAAGATTCATGGAGAAAATGGGATTTGAACAGGATCTTGAAAATCGAATAAAATCACAGGTGATAGAGATAAGGAGGAAATTCTAGGTGAAAGTAATGGAGATAGGGAAAGTATTGGGGTGTTTCGGGAATGAAGAGTCCTTCAGTTGAGAGCTTTGGGTAAGGAAAAAATGAGAGAGGGTGAGGGAGTGTTCTTGAGGGGAAGCCTTCCGCATCTGGCCTTGCCTTACCTTTTCAGCCTCATCTCCTATTGTGCTTCTCCTTGCTCTCTCACTTTGGCTACATGGGTCAGGTCCTTGAACTCAGAATGCACCCCTGTCAATATGGCCTTCGCCTGTGCTCTTCCCTTTGCTGTGTAGCTTTGCCACGATAAATCCTACCCAGTGTGCCGATCTTAGCTCACTTCCTATCCTTAAGGAAGTCCTTCCTGATTAATCTGACTAGGTTGAATCCCTATTTTATACTCATTCATGTCATGCCGTCATTCTCTTTTGTAATACTTTGCACTGAAAATGCAGTTTTAAAAATATATGTGGTATTTTCATTAATGATTGTCTTTTGCCAGACTAAGAGTTCCAAGAAGTAAGAATGGTGGCCATTTGTGTTTATCCTTTTATCTCGAGGTCATAGCGCGGTACCTGGCACATGGCAAACACAATGAATACTTATTGAATGAAAGATGACTGAAGGTAGACGTGAATTAGTGGTGCACAAAAAGAAGGAAGTTAACCACAGTGAAACAGTTTGCCTGCTCCTACCAAGATGATATGAACATAAAAAACAATTTTAAAAAATCGCTTTTGAGTTGTGAATTCGACTAAGTGTTTTTCAAGTGTTTACAACTGGTTTCCAGTGTTCCCCTGAAAAACTTGTATTTTGCAATTTTGAAATCTTGCTATGATGCAAGGGATTTGGATCAAAAAATTAATGGGTACCCTTGGGAGATGAAACTCTTTGGCATAATTTTAAAGTTTCACTTATTTTGAAGGAAGTTTAGAATCTCCTGACGTACAAGAAAACACAGGTCAGGTCTTTCCCACCTACTGCAAAAGAGCAGAGGGCAGGCGCACCACGGAGGCTGAATACTTGTCAGCTGGGAAAAAATGTAGTCCAAAAACGAGGTCCTTTGTCCACAAAATCACTTCTTGTTCTGCACTGTAAGTGAGTCATTTAAGTGGTGACAAGGTGAATAATCACAAAGCTTAGTTCATTTCTTATCAGAGAAAAAAATGACAACTTTGAAAAATGAACAGAATATTTGGTGTTTCAATAATAAGAGTTTCATTGGACCAAATTTCCCATAGATTTTGGAACATTCAGTGACAGGGGAATTATTTCTAAGAAGAACAGAATTTGTTGTAGCCCTCTTTTATTAAACTGATTGTACCAGAAGAATCCATTGCATATCCCCAGACTAGCCAATTCCTCTCTTTCTATTCATTCTCTCTGTATCTCTAGACTTTTAACTCAGCACACCCATACCACAGGCCTCAGGCTTATCTAACAAGCCACAGTAAACATGTGCTGCCCAGCTCAGGGATTTCCTAGAGTTTGCAAATATGTTGTAATATATGCCAAGCATTGCCAATAGGTTCTGGCAAATACCCCCTCCCCTTCCTTTTGTCTTCCTATATGAGCCCTTCAGCAACTCTTAATTCTTGACCTGCTTGACTTTCTACCAGTTCCATTTTGTCACCATCAGATTGGGTAACGTGGCCTCTCAGCTGTGTGCTCCTTGCCACTCATAGTGAAGTGTAGAACTGCACAGAGCCCAAGCCTGGAGACCAGGCTTGTACAACCAGAAAGGTATTTATTGCTCCGACCCAGTATTCCAGTTTACCTGTGTAATCCAAGACTTAGAAAAATATGATTAAATGTGTCCTGGTTGGTCTATGCCAGGCCACCTAAAAAGAGGAGGAGCAGAAAGGCAACTCCAGTCCTTAAGAGCCAAGAATGGAAGAGAAACACCTGGAAACACCTAAGGGCTGCTCGTTTACAACTTAAGGAAATGAAACATTTTGAAAATATGTATCAAAATAACTCTAGTTACTCATTTAGTGCACCTGGGTCCCACCCATTCATTTAGAGACTTAATCAGTAACATTGAAATATGGTTATAAATATGGCTAACTGAGAGAAAAGATCCTATTCTCTGAGCGTGAGGGGTAGGTATATAAATTTTGAAAAAACTTCTTGGAGATCTGGATACCATTCCTACTTAATTAAATACCAGACTTGAATAAACAAGAGATATTGAGTATAAATGTAAGGTTTAACTGGTCTTATCCATCTGCCTGTGGAAAATAGTCTGGAATGTGTTTCCCAATAGGAGAAAATGCAAATCTGTTTCATTTGCTTTGCTCCGTAAGGAACGAGGAAAAAAGGAGTAAAAGTAGGCTTACTCTTGGGATCCCCTGAGTGGAGCCAGGCATTGAAAGTATAAGGTTCTAGGTCCATGTATTTCTCTGACGAGAGGGGATGGAATTGAAGGGGTAAGTGGGAAGCAAAGGAATGGTTCATATTGTAATCCTAGTTCATAATACCTTCTAGAGAGCAACAGTAAAGACCATTTCAGCAGTTTGGGTAGGACAAGGCTTTCTTTATGGTTTTGGCAACAGGGATTCTGTAGCCATTACTAGCAACAACAGCATTATAGTAACAGAGCATTTGGTTTTTCCCATGGCCATTGCTTGTCCACAAACCTTCGGGAAGCCAAAGTGGAAGGCATAGCTTCTATACCAGGGAAGCTGTTACCGAGAAGCAAGATTCTATGCTGGGCACCAGGGAACGGATGCACTGAAGTTGTGTAGTTTTTGCAAATTTTCCCAGACAATTCAGTTTTCTTGTATTCGTCTTGGTAGAAAAGAGTGTCTGCCAATAAAATTTGAGAAGGTAAGGGTTACTCCCACAAAACCTTCCTGGTTTGTAATAGAAGCCAGTGTCAAATGAGACTTTCCACACATATAATATTTATTAGGAAAAATTCATTAACAAAGCAGGTTCTAACGGTTAATAAATCTGTTCTGTAAGCTTGATGAAGTTCTTTTGCTCTGTTCTTTAAGATGCTCAAACATACCTGGTACCAGAGGTTTATTTGAAACAGATTCCCCTCTAGCGGGCCATGAGGCAGACAGACATCCCAGTACTACCTCCATATACTCCGTTCATCCTTTCTTCCTCCCAGTCACTGTGAGATCTTCAGGGGCTGTCCTCATTCCTAGTAATTTCACCTTGTTTCTGCTCTCTGTCTGGAAATATGTCAAGACAAGTATATGATTAAACCACTAGTAAAACAAGTTCAGAAAATGGACACTTTCTTAGTTTCAAGAACATGTGAAAATGCTTTTGATAAAAGCATAAGAAAAAGAATAAGAAAAATTTTACCAACAGTATGATGTCAACTACATGAAGGAAAGATGACAGGACAAAAAGACTGGAAAGAATAAAAGCCTGAGGTTAACAATGTGAACACTGGTTCTCTTGCGGTGCTAGGATGACATATGATTTTCTCCTGTCTGTTTTTTTTTTTTTAATTTTTTTCCTGAAATTTGGAATTCCTTCATTTTAAAGTATTTTTAGTATTCTGATAATCAGTAAAGAAAAACAATTTATCCACAAGACTAAGATCAATGCACTGAACACCGGTTGAAATACCATAGTTTGGCCTTTAGAGTTTCCTTTAATGATATTCATACTACATAATAGTAAAAACTATAGCAAAAGAAATTAACATTAGTAATCCTTTTTCTTAAAAACATTTATATAGTGCTCACTTCAGCAGCACATATGCTAAAAACATTTATGTGCTAAAAAAGTTTATGTAGATTTCTAAAGATTTTTTTTTAATTTGGTATTCTTAACAAGTAAATAAAAAGAGGAATTTGCAACGCTGATTTTTACAACTAGCAAAGGACTTCAAGAGACTTCACTGGTTTTCACCATGATTGGTCCTCCTCATAGTTGTCTAAACCCCTCTTACTGTGGATATTACATTCTGGAAAATGAATATATTAGTTTCACCAGCTCCCCACAGCCTCTTACAAGCTCCCTATACTTGGTATTCTACCACACTCTCCTTCTCATACCATTCCTACCTCTCTGGAGGTCCAGGGTCCCTAGGAAATTGAGGTATCTTAGGCTCTTAAAAATGGAGTTGTCTTCAAGCTATGAGCTGTTTGAAGAGCTAAGTACAGTCTTAGGGCACAAGAGTACCTTATCCTGTTGGATAGTCAATAGACGATAGGATATTGTTGATCATCAGATCTCACTAAATGGAATCAAGAGATTCGAGGGTCACTGCACAAAGGTAGAGAAGTCTCTGGGTTTTGTTTTGCATCTATTTAGCTTCTGTCTCTGGAGACTCCTGGTAGCTTCTTGGGGTTTGAAGATTTCTTCTCTCTACTTGATGTCTCTCCTCTCCCAGAAAACCATTTTTATCTAGACAAGGAGCAAGAATATTCTGTCTGTACATATCATCAGAATATTTCTGGTGAACACCTAAACCAGTGGCTTTTTAAACTTAAGACATAGAATTTGTCATCTTTGTTTTCTTAGTTATTTGGCAATCCCTTTTCCCCAACATCAGCAAATGAGGCTAAATAGAAAGAACATATGCTGATGAATTCCTCATTGTTTTGACCTATTAGAAACTGCATAATGCACTGAGCTGGTATCCACTTGTTTTATGGACTCATCTGCTTCTAGCTCTTACCTAATTATGCTGGACCATTTGCAGTTCCAGGAGTGTGCTCACTATGTTACGTCTTTTATGCTATTCATTCTTACTTGCTCTTCTCTTTACCAAAATGATCTTCCTTTCATTCATCTTGCAAACCTCTTCAAAATACAATTCTAATGTCTTCCTCTCAGAAACCTTCTCTGGATCTTCATGCCATCCTCTGGGCTTCCAGAGTAAGAGGAAGCAAATTCAGATGGTCCTCGATACACCAGATTGTTGGCTTAGCAAGTCTGATAACTCACTTGAAGAACAGCCTGATCCAGGAACCAAGGCTCTTCCTTGATAACAAGGCCATTTTCATATAGAATATTCCATTCTTATGTTGTCACCGAGAAAGCCTGACCTTCCTTTATGAATATGAGGAGTGTTCAGGGGCACAGTCTTACTGTGGCTGGCTTAGGTACACCACTCTGTGACAAAATGAGAACCCAGAGGATTTTATGGTTCTACTATCTCTCTGCTAGCAAGTTTGTCACCAATAAACTTTATTTTATATTTTGACCACATGGTGGCTGTAGCATATGCGTTTAGGTGCCCATTGTGCCTGGATCTGTGAAAACCTTGCAGATTATAGTAATCAATTTATTTGTTTGTATCCCTGGTTTGACTGTAAATTTCTTGGGGCAATTTAATGCCTTATTTGATTTGGTATCCCTAGAATCTAGCACAATTCTTGCACATAATAGGTACTCGAGATTAGTGAGCATTTCCTTTTATTCATTAAGCCTCACATACGTGTCTGTCATTTACTGAGTCAAAGATAACCCAATGTGTTTGTTGAATATCATTCTTGAATGAAGAATGCTAATCCTTAATATTGGGAATTAAAGCCCTGTACATGGGTAATAAGAGATGACACTAAATCCATAGTTAATAATTATTCCTCATATCTTTTATGTCCAAGAGCCACTTAACTTTAAAATTAATTACATGGTCCTGGTCCAACCAAAATAATCTCTACAATGACTCATGAACTGCTCATCATTCTTGTTTATGAGCTCCAAGAAGAATTTTAGGGTTTTATTTGAACCTATAATTAAGTGCATGTGTACTTATTTTCCGTTATTTCAGGCGGAGACTTCTAAAAGTAAAATAGTTTTATCTGAGATAAACGTTAAGGTAATTTGTGTCTGCACAACTTGGCATAACTTGACATTTGTGTCAGAGTGAATACAACACTATCTAGGAAAACGTTTAAATGGTCTTTATTTAATTGGTTGCAGGATTTCTTCTATGGATGTTTCATTCTAATGCTACATTAGATAAAATTTCCTATGTAGTAACATTGTTAGTGCTGAAAATAATATGTACCCACATATATTTTTGAAAATTGGAAGAAATAAATATGCAGACCTTCTAAAAATCAGAACTCTCCAAATTACTATTGCATGCTTTGGAGAAGGGCATAGAGAAGTAAGTAAGTTATATGCAGAGATGTCAAGTACATCTGCTTGGTTGAATCTTACGAATGTAAAATTAACATATGTGGTAGGAGATAGTGGGCGAACAATAAAGTTAAGAAGAGAGAACAACTGGGGTGCCTGGGTGGCTCAGTGGGTTAAGCCGCTGCCTTCGGCTCAGGTCATGATCTCAGGGTCCTGGGATCGAGTCCCGCATTGGGCTCTCTGCTCAGCAGGGAGCCTGCTTCCTCCTCTCTCTCTCTGCCTGCCTCTCTGCCTACTTGTAATCTCTCTCTGTCAAATAAATAAATAAAATCTTAAAAAAAAAAAAAGAAGAGAGAACAACTTAAAGAGCTTTGTAGCAAGGATTTATGTCTTCATTTAAATTGTTAACAACCACCTTAAGTATGATATGCATATCATTGTCTTCAATTCACCGGTAAGGAAATTGATGCTAAACATTATGCAGCTAACATGTGGCAGAGCAGGGATGTAAATCTAAGCTGGTGATTGTTCTTCCACCTTGTAAAACTTTTCACTTATGCCATTAAGTAACATGGAACATGGCTTTTGAAGTTAGGTCATTCCGGATTCATTTCTCTTTTCTGCTACTTACTAGCACAAAATTGGTTAAATTGCTTAACCTCAGCTTCCCTGTCTATAAAATAATAATAATTCTTATCTCACAGCATTGTAGTGAGGCTTACAAGGGGTAGTATGATTCAAATCTAAACTGCATCACTTGGTGGTAATAGGTCATGGAGACATCTTTTAACTTCTCGTAGCCTGTTTCTCTATTTGTAGGAGATGGAGAATAATAATCCCTATCTCTCAAGGTTATTGTGAAGATTAAGTGAGATAATCTAGGTGAAGTACTAAGCACATAGTAAGTGCTTGATTAATTATTAGCGAACATCATCTTCATTATAGTGCTCAATACATTGTAGTTATTGAATCTAGCCATTCTTAAGATAGAATGAAAAATAAATGGCTGAATAAATAAATTGTTTGGTAGCAGACCTCATGGGGGACTTAACTGGTACTAAGAAGTATTTATTTATTTATTTTTAAGATTTTATTTATTTATTTAACAGAGAGAGAGAGAGATCACAAGTAGGCAGAGAGGCAGGCAGAGAGGGGGGGGGAAGCAGGCTCCCTGCTGAGCAGAGAGCCCGATATGGGACTCGATCCCAGGACCCTGGGATCATGATGTGAGCCGAAGGCAGAGCCTTTAACCCACTGAGCCACCCAGGCACCCCAAGAATTTTATATTTATTTCTCCTTTTATTTGTGTGCTATTTATAAAAGGCAGGCTTATATTTTAAATGAAATACACTAGCTGGAATGCTCTTTTCTGTATATAAATTCCTCACCATTATTTGTATATGAGGAACTGCTGAGCTGTTGAACTGAAATGACAGGTCTAGCTCACAGAGGATCACAGAGATACCCCCATGGAGGTATGGAGAAAGCTAAGAGCTCAATAGCTATTTATGGGCAGGCAATATCAGACCCTCTGTTTTTGCTCCACAATGATCAAAGCCTACAGTGGTTTCCTCCACCTCCCCTTCCTCTTTGCCCTCTTCCCTTATATCAAAGACAGATATTTATCTTTCTTACTTCAGAGAAGATTTCTCCATTCTCTCTCCTGGCACTTTCCATTACAGTTTACCTTATGAGTAGTAGTCTCCTATGAGGCATGATTTCTGGGATAGCAGAAATGCCACCTGCTCCCCAACACATCTTTGATCTACCAAATGAGCCATGTATTCCAGAGTTCACACTCTGTGCCCTTGCCTGACCAAACTGGGGGTTGTTTAAGAGTTCTAAAAGATGTAATTCATTAAGCCTTATCAGACACTTATACCAGTGGTGTTACCATAATGCTTCAAAAAGTGGTAGGCTTCCTCAGCAGACCCTCGAATGTAGTTGGGAAGAATAGAATTGAAGGTAGAGGTAACTCTGGACTTCCTCTTGGGCTGCCTAAATCAGAATGTATTATTTCTATCCATTAGGCATCTCTGTAAAATTTCACGGAAGGAAGGACTATTCTACTAGATGTACCTTACCAAATATATTCCTAGACTGAGACTTTCAGAAGTTGGGACAGGTCCTTTGGTTTTTGAGGCTTCCACTACATTAAAAATTGAAAAAAATTGCTCAAGAAAGGGTTAAAATTAAATATTCAGTATTGTTTATGTGACTATGTCATTTAGAGAAAACATCAAAATGCTGCTTGAAGACTATGGTGAATAAGAGGTCCTGGTTCTAGGTGAGACTTTGAGTTGGGAGCTCATAAAGTGATTGCAAGTTTTAAGATGAAATGAGGAAAGGATGTAGAAAGAAAAGACTTGCAGTATCCAAGACAAATTGCCTGCTTCCAGTTATGAGTCTATCGTTTGACCTTGCTTGAGATCATTTTCTAAATCAGAACAAACTTCCGTATTTACAGATTATTTTTGAAAAGTCCCTGGATTGGGGCGCCTGGGTGGCTCAGTGGGTTAAGCCGCTGCCTTCGGCTCAGGTCATGATCTCAGGGTCCTGGGATCGAGCCCCGTGTCGGGCTCTCTGCTCAGCAGGGAGCCTGCTTCCCTCTCTCTATCTCTCTCTCTCTCTCTCTGCCTGCCTCTCTGTCTACTTGTGATCTCTCTCTGTCAAATAAATAAGTTAAAAAAAAAAAAAGTCCCTGGGTCACCTAAACTTTACTTCTGTTCCCTCCTGTCTTATGAAGTCTTTAAAAACTATTATTGATACATTGTGGTAGATCAAATTATTGTTCCCAACTATTCTCTCCCTCACTGTGATAAATCTATGACTTTTGCAAAGCCTTGCAGTAGGTGGAATGGCATCCTCACCCATTGACTTTGGGTTTGACCATGTGACTTGATCTGGTCCAATAGGAAGTGGGTAGAGAGGTCAGTGTGTGAGTACTGAACAGAGGCTTTAATGACATCACATGCTTCTGTTCACCTATTCTACAACTTTTGTCCATGAAAGTAACATGTCCTAGTGGTAGCTACTTCAATAACCTGGGTTCCAGAATCAAAATATGCATGAAGCTAAGCCGAGCTAAGCCTGACTTATCTCACCTCACCTGTAGCCCCAATGTAATGAGAGCAGGAAAAAAAAATGTTTGTGAATTGTTGAGATTGTTTGTTACAGCAATAAAGCTGACTAATAAATGCATATTCTGCTGTATTTCTGAGCCAATGTCTGTTTCTCTATTAGATTTGGAATATCTTTCCACTCCAGAATATTCATTCAAAGTTTTCTTTAAATCCAAGTCTCTCACAAATAACAGGAAGGGAGAAAACGTTACCTTCCATAAGGTTTCCGCTACTATGCAAACCAGCAATTGCCCATCCACCCCAAGACTCCACTAATGACTTCAGATAATAGAAACACATTGTTTAATTAACCGACATATTCAGTATGTATACAAATGCTCTTTCATCTATCTTTCTGGATCATTATTAATCTATTTCCATTAGAAAACCCTTGTTCTGTGAGATGACATATATTTGTAATGAATTGATGCCAAGTCTTGTGTATGGATGCTAAACAAATTCTTTATTCAGAAGTGAATTTTCCTCACCAACTGTTGCCACTTATTTCTTTCTACTAGCAGAAAATATATCTGGCCAAATTTCAGATGGATTAGGTTTCACCTGCTTGTCTATGTCCAAGCATTTATGTTCACTCGAGTCTAGACTTTGTGGAACACACTAGATTTCAATTATACATCAGAAATTTCATCTTTTGTTCTGATATAATTCTATTGATAATAGGGCTTCCAAATTTTTCAGTTGAATGGAATGTTATCATAAATTGGATTAGTGACCATAATACTTGTGATTTTCAAAAAAGTTCACCTTCATCTTGTGTTCTGAGCTAATTAGTGTTCTGAAATCAATTCCTTGTTGCTTAAGCCTAAGAAATCAGGCAGAAGGGAAATAAGGGTTGGCAAACCAGAACCTTGACCTATGCAGGTATCCTCTCTTCTATACAATATTCTCAAACAAAACAAAACAAAAATCCAAGAATTGCTTTAAATAATATGTTCCCTTGAACAAAGGAAGTTGAATGATTTTTGCAAAGCAGTCAAAATTCAACAAGGCTAGACAGGAACAGCACTCTAGTACCTAGAAAAAAACCCAGGAAAGTGTCAAAGACTGTAGCTTATTCAAAGTGTCTGCAACAGGTATGTACTGGAAAAGGCTTTAACACAAGCATAGCACTTTATCAGGAAGCCAAAATGAAGAGAGAGAATAAAGGCACAGAAATTTCAGCACCTGATGGAAGGTAAAGAACTATGGGCTGAGAGTCGGGGTACTGAGGTATAGAATCATCTCCTTCAGGAACTATGTCACTTTGAGCAAGTTGCTTAATCTTTCTGAGCCTCAGTTACCTTATAGGTTCAACATAGTGGTTGGATTAAGTGATTTCCAAGACCCTTTGAGCTATAAATCTCCACAATCTAGAAACAAACAGGTGTAGTATGTGGAAAATAGAGTTACAGAAGCAGGTATTTCTATATTATTTCCACAAATATTGCTCTTTAATCATATACCTGCATATGTCATGTGCACACAAATTTTAAATTTCTCCTTAATTTGAATTTTGAGAATTGGGCTAAGAAGAGTTGGGAACAAGGAGTGCTGTTTTTGCATCAACCATAAAAACTCAACCCTTAAACATATACATCTTAATTAGCACAAAGTTTTCCCCCATTTTTCTACCACTGCCCTTTGAGAAGAAAAATCTTTGCAAAAATTTGGAGCATTGAAGGCTCGCAACTGCTTGTTGAAATGTTGGTGGTTCAAACTTTGTATAGCATCAATATATCTTTCAATGAATTTATTTGATTGAGAAAACACTGCATTTACCATATCATCCCTGCTTGTTTCCAGACTTGGGAATAGATATCATTTTAGAGACTTTCACTCTTTCATCTGCCTGAGGTTTGAATTTGTATCAAAAGGTTAAAAAACTTACGCTCAGACATCAATGGTGGACAATCCTCTCAGGAGGTTTTTGCATCACTGAATCAAATTATTTCTCTCCATAGTTTCTATATGTTAATACATACTGAATTCTGTGAAATCACAAAGCATAAGAACACTAACACTTTCACAGCTAGTCTTTCATGATTAGTCTTTATTTTTTAATTTAATTTAATTTAATTTTTTTCAGTGTTCTGAAATTCATTGTTTATGCACCAGACCCAGTGCTCCATGCAATACGTGTCCTCCGCAATACCCATCACCAGGCTCACCCACCTCCCACTCTCTTTCCAAAACCCTCAGTTTGTCTCTCAGAGTCCACAGTCTCTCATGGTTTGTCTCTCTGTCCAATTTTCCCCAACTCACTTTTTCTCTCCATCTCCCAATGTCCTCCATGTTATTCCTTTTGCTCCACAAGTAAGTGAAACCATATGATTACTGACTCTCTCTGCTTGGCTTATTTCACTCAACATAATCTCTTCCAGTCCCATCCATTTGTCTATTGAAGGGCATCTTGGTTCTTTCCACAGTTTGGCAATTGTGGCCATTGATGCTATGAACATTGGGGTACATATGTCCCCTCTTTCACTACATCTGTATCTTTGGAAAAAAATACCCAGTAGTGAAATGCAGGGTCATAGGATAGCTATATTTTTAATTTCTTATGGAAGCTCCACACTGTTTTCCAAAGTAGCTGCACCAACTTGTATTCCCACCAACAGTGTAAGAGGTTTCCCCTTTCTCCACATCCTCTCTAACACTTGTTGTTTACTGTCTTGTTGATTTTGGCCATTCTAACTGGTGTAAGGTGGTATCTCAATGTGGTTTTTATTTGAATCTCCCTGACGGCTAATGATGATGAACATTTTTTCATGGGTCTGTTAGCCATTTGTATGTCTTCTTTGGAGAAGTGTCTATTCATGTCTACTACCCATTTTTGACATGACATTTCATGAATTAGTTTTGATTATTTTAAAATCCTAGTCCCTTTTTTCTGAAAGCAGTTGAATTTGAATCCAGAGCTGAATTCAAACTTCCCACGTGTGGTCTTTAGAAAACAAAGAACTTGCTCATCTGACATTATTAAAATAGTCTAATACTTTGTTAAACTTTCAAAGTGTACTTGTTAAACTCACTTTCATCTATAATAAAAGTATTTTAAAACTTTTTAGTTCTCACTTCTTTATCTTGTAGTTATGAGATGCCTTTTTTGACACAAGTGAAAATTTTACATAATCTCATTACATTTATTTTAATATATATGATTTGCTTTTTAAAGAATGATTTATTGAAAGAGAAAGAGAGAGAGAGCAGGGTGGGAGGAACAGAGAAAGAGGAAGAGAGAGAATCTCAAGCAGACTCCCCACTAAGCATGGAGCCTGATATAGAGCTGTATCTTGACCCTGAGATCATAACTTGAGCCAAAGTCAGAGTCCAACACTTACCAACTGAACCACTCAGGTGCCCCTTGATTTGCTTTTTTAAAAATAATAATTTGAAGGAGGAGTCAAGATGGCAGAGAAGTAGCAGGTTAAGACGACATCAGGTAGCAGAAAATCAGCTAGATAGCTTATCAAACCATTGCAAACACTTACAAATCCAACAGGAGATCAAGGAGAAGAAGAGCAACAATTCTAGAAACAGAAAATCGACCACTTTCTAAAAGGTAGGACCGGCAGAGAAGTGACTCCAAAGTGGCGGGAAGATAGACGGGGCTGGCTCCTGGCAAGCGATGGAACAACAGAGCACAAAATCAGGACTTTTAAAAGTCAGCTCCACTGAGGGACATCGCTCCAGATGCTAAACCCAGGTAAAGCCCACGTGGGGTCAGCATGGCCCCAGGTCTGGCGGGATCACAGAACGATCAGGGGTGTCTGAGTGTCGCAGAGCTCGCAGGTATTAGAGTGCGGAAGCCAGCTAATACTTTGTTAAACTTTCAAAGTTTAACTTGGCAACAAAGCCAAGGAGTGAGCTCTCAGCTAGGGGTTACCTTGAACCGGGCATAGGCTGAATAAGCTCAGAGCACAGCCAAAGGCCAGGGAGATGGAGTGACTGAGCCCTTTTTCTCCAAGCGTGCGGCTGGAGGCCAGGGAGATGGAAGTGACTGAACACCTTTCTCCAAGTGCGACCAGAGGCCAGGGAGACAGGAGCGATTGGGCGCTTTTCTCTGAGGGCACACCGAGGAGCAAGACCCCTAGCTCCCGGCTCCTCTGGGCCAGAGATTGGGAGGCCACCATTATCATTCCTGTCCTCCGAAACTCTACGGAAAGCATTCAGGGAACAAAATCTCCCAAAAGCAAACCCGAGCAGATTACTTAGCCTGGCCCCTGATAAGGGCAGGGCAATTCCACCTCCAGCAAAGACACGTGAGAATCACTACAACAGGCTCCTCCCCAAGAAGATGAACAAGAAACCCAGCCAAGACCAACTTCACTTACCAAGGAGAACAGTGGAATTCCAGAGGAAGAGAAAGCAAATCCTACCTGGACAAAATGACAAGGCAGAAAAACTCACCACAAAAAAAAAGAACAAGAGGCAGTACCGAAGGCTGGGGACCTAATCAATATGAACATTGGTAATATGACTGATCTAGAGTTCAGAATGATGATTCTCAAAGGTTCTAGCCGGGCTTGAAAAAGGCATAGAAGATAATAGAGACACCCTCTCCAGAGAGATAAAAGCCCTTTCTGGAGAAATAAGAGAACTAAAATCTAACCAAGTTGAAATAAAAAAAAGCTATTAATGAGGTGCAATAAAAAATGAATGAAAGGAGAGATCACAACTAACAGCAAAGAAATATGGACAATTATAAGAATATACTATGAGCACCTCTATGCCAACAAATTTGACAATCTGGAAGAAATGGATACATTTCTAGAGACATATAAACTACCACAACTGAACCAGAAAGAAATAGAAAACCTGAATAGACCCATAACCAGTAAGGAGATTGAAAAAATCATCAAAAATCTCCAAATAAACAAAAGCCCAGGGCCAGATGGCTTCCCAGGGGAATTCTACCAAACATTTAAAGAAAAATTAATTCCTGTTCTCCTGAAACTGTTCCAAAAAATAGAAATGGAAGGAAAACTATCACTCTTTGCAGATGATATGATACTATATGTGCAAAACCCAAAAGACTACACTCCAAAACTGCTAGAACTTGTACAGGAATTCAGTAAAGTGTCAGGATATAAAGTCAATGCACAGAAATCAGTTGCATTTCTTTACACTAACAACAAGACAGAAGAAAGAGAAATTAAGGAGTCAATCCCATTTACAATTGCATTCAAAACTATAAGATACCTAGGAATAAACCTAACCAAAGAGGCAAAGAATCTATACTCAGAAAACTATAAAGTACTCTTGAAAGAAATTGAGGAAGACACAAAGAAATGGGAAAAGTGTTCCATGCTCCTGGATTGGAAGAAAAAATATTGTGAAAATGTCTATTCTACCTAAAGCAATCTACACATTTAATGCAATCCCTATCAAAATACCATCCATTTCCTTCAAAGAAATGGAACAAATAATCCTAAAATTTATATGGAACCAGAAAAGACCTCGAATAGCCAAAGGAATATTGAAAAAGAAAGCCAAAGTGGGTGGCATCACAATTCCAGACTTCAAGCTCTATTACAAAGCTGTCATCATCAAGACAGCATGGTACTGGCACAAAAACAGACACATAGATCAATGGAACAGAATAGAGAGCCCAGAAATAGACCCTCAACTGTATGGTCAACTAATCTTCGACAAAGCAGGAAAGAATGTCCAATGGAAAAAAGACAGCCTCTTCAATAAATGGTGCTGGGAAAATTGGATGGCCACATGCAGAAAAATGAAATTGGACTATTTCCTTACACCACACATGAAAATAGACTCAAAATGGATGAAGGACTTCAATGTGAGAAAGGAATCTATCAAAATCCTTGAGGAGAACACAGACAGCAACCTCTTTGACCTCAACTGCAGCAAATTCTTCCTAGGAGCATTGCCAAAAGCAAGGAAAGCAAGGGCAAAGATGAACTATTGGGATTTCATCAAGATCAAAAGCTTTAGCACAGCAAAGGCAACAGTGAACAAAACCAAAAGACAACTGACAGAATGGGAGAAGATATTTGCAAATGACATATCAGATAAAGGGCTAGTGTCCAAAATCTATAAAGAGCTTAGCAAACTCAACCCCCAAAGAACAAATAATCCAATCAAGAAATGGGCAGAGGACATGAACAGACATTTCTGCAAAGAAGACATCCAGATGGCCAC
>NC_081568.1:33094051-33142074 GCF_022355385.1 Mustela nigripes
GTGCAACCACTCTGGAAAACAGTGTGGAGGTTCCTCAAAAAGTTGAAGATAGAACTACCCTATGACCCAGCAATTGCACTACAGGGTATATATTCTAAAGATATAAATGTGGTGCTCCGAAGGGGCATGTGCACTCAAATGTTTATAGCAGCAATGTCCACAATAGCCAAACTATGGAAAGAACCTAGATGTCTATCAACAGATGAATGGATAAAGAAGATGTGGTATATTTATACAATGGAATACTATGCAGCCATCAAAGGAAATGAAATCTTGCCATTTGCAATGACGGGGTTGGAACTGGAGGGTATTACGTTTAGCAAAATAAGTCAATCAGAGAAAGACAACTATCATATGGTTTCCCTGATATAAGGAAGTGGAGATGCAATGTGGGAGATTTGGGGGGTAGGAAAAGAAAAAATGAAAGAAGATGGGATTGGGAGGGAGACAATCCATAAAAGACTCAATCTCAAAAAACAGACTGAGGGTTGCTGGGGGGAGAAGGGACAGGAGAGGGTGGTGGGGATATGGACATTGGGGAGGTATGCGCTATGATGAGTGCTGTGAAATGTGTAAACCTGGCAATTCACAGACCTGTACCCCTGGGGATAAAAATATATTATATGTTTATTAAAAAAATAAAAAATAAATTTTAAAAAATCCAAAAAAATGCAACCAACCAAACAAAAAATTCATGGGGTGCCTGGGTGGCTCAGTTGGTTAAGCTTCTGACTCTTGATTTCAGCTCAGGTCATGACATTAGAGTCATGAGATGAAGATCCACAATGGGCTCTCTGCTGAACATGGAGCCTGCTTAAGAGTCTCTCTTTCCTGGGGTGCCTGGGTGGCTCAGTGGTTTAAGCCTCTGCCTTCGGCTCAGGTCATGATCTCACGGTTCTGGGATCGAGCCCCACATCGGGCTCTCTGCTCAGCGGAGAGCCTGCTTCCCCCTCTCTCTCTGCCTGCATTCTCCCTACTTGTGATCTCTATCAAATAAATAAATAAAAATCTTAAAAAAAAAAAAAAGAGTCTCTCTTTCCCTTTCCCTCTGCTCCTCCCCCTCTTGTGTGCTCCCTCTCAAAAAAAAAAAAAAAAAGCATATGAAAAATACATGCACATGACACACATAAAGAACAAAATATAAAAAACATAAACCACCCATGGTGCACCACCACCCATGTGCACTAACAAATTACCTAAAACTTCAGTACCCTGAAACTATGATATTTGCTGAACATGATTCCAAATATATATCTATGCATATGTGCAGTTGGGCAAGTGGACAGATAGATATATTAAAAAAAATTAAAATATGATCCTACTATGCATATTATTTTAATTTTTTTTTACTTTTTATTTGAATAAAGTTGACACACAATGTTATATTAGTTTCAGGTGTACAGTATAGTGATTCAATTTCTCTATACATGATATGCTCATTATAAATGCAGCTATCATCTTTCACCATATAACATTATTACAATATCACTGACTATATTCCCTAAGCCTTGATTTTTATTTCAGTGACTTATTCATTCCATAATTGGGAACCTATGTCTCTAACTCTCTGTCTCCCGTTTTGTCCATTCCTCTATTCCCCTCCCTCTGGCAACTATCCATTTTTTGATTCTGCTTTTTATTTATTTGTTTGTTTATTCATTTGTTTTGTTTTTTAGATTTTACATCTAAATGAAATCACGTGATATTTTTCTTCCTCAGTCTGACTTACTGCACTTAGCATAATACAAGTCCATCCAGGTTATTGCAAATGGCAGGGCCTCATCCTTTTTATGGTTGGGTAATATTCCATTGTATATGTCTACCCTCTGCATATTATTTTAAAATTAACAGTATAAAAGTATTTTTATTGAACTGTAAAAAGGAAAAGAATTGAAATTAAAGTTAATTGTACACTTCAAATAAGTGTTTCTTTATACAAGATACTTTTTCAAAAATTAGAAGGAAATGAAAACAGAGATGGAAGCCATATGAATTTTTTAGTACATGTTTCAATTTTACATAGAGTCTATTAAATTAATAGCTTAAGGTATTATGTGAAAAGGCAAAATTATGGATCAGGAAAAAGAACAGTGTTTGCCAAGGGATTGGGGTTCTAAAAAAAGGAAAGAAGTATGAACAGATAGAACACAGGGGATTTTTAGGACAATCAAACTATTATATATGATACTATAATGGTAGTTCAATCATTTGTTCAAACCCAGAGAAGAATAATCTATCAGTATTGACTCATAAATTGTAACAAATGGACCACGATAATCCAAGATGTTAAAAATAGGGGAAACTGTGTGGTTAGGGAGAGAGGTATATGCAAACACTATGTACTTTCTGCTCAACTTTTCTGTAAACCTAAAATTACTCTTTTTAAAAAGATCATTAATTAAAAACAAAAACTAACAAAGTGAAATAAGTCTAAGATTTCACTCACATGTGGAATTTAAGAAACAAATGAAAAGGAAAAAAGCGACAAACCAAACAACAAAATGACTCTTAAATACAGAAAACAAACTAGTGGTTGCCAGAGGTGTGTGTATGGGGGATGGGTGAAATAGATGAAGGGGATTCAGAGTACACTTACCTTGATGAAAAATGAACAATATATTGAATTGTTGAGTTATTATATTGTATACCTGAAACTAACATAACACTGTTGTTAATTATACTTTAACCAAAAAAATACAATAAAATTTAAGGGTCAACAGAGATAAAATACAAAAAAATTAAAATTAAAATAGATGTAAAGTATTGTTAAAATAAAAAAAGATTATATATCCTCCAACTTACTACTAGGTATCTTCTCTTTAGTTCCAAGTTTTTATAGCTTATTTTTGTAATTTTAAAGAGTTCATAACATTTACATTCTTTTCTTCAGCCACTAATATATTATGCATACTTTTTATGTTTAAATGAATTCAGAGCTCACTCTCAGTCCTTTCTCCATATATTCTTATTTTTTTTAATTTTAAATTATCCTTTAGTTGGTCACATTTTATTTTCAAAAAGAATTTATAGGTTTAAGTTTTCTTGATATCTTTTATGTCAGAGAATAAAGGCTCTCTGCTCAACAACTAGGCTGGAAACAAAATTCTGGGGTCATTTTTCTTCCCAAGTTTGGAGACAAGTCTCCTTTGTCTTTGAGATTTGAGTATCACTAGAGAGAAAATTGAACCAGCCTGATTCTTCCCACTTGAATCTGACTTACCCTTTTTGAAGTTTAGTAATATCTTCTAAAAAAGTTTAGAATAAGTCTTGATATCAAACTTTCTGCTGAAATTAACCATGACATTCAATAATCAGGATGTATTTTAGTGCCCAACTTTCTGTTTCAGTTTTTTCCTGGCATGTAATGTAAAGAAAAACTTAGCTCCTCATTTCAAGAAAAATTGAAATGAATTATATACTTCAACTCTACATATATTTCCTTTTACATTGATTGAAGTTTCTACTTTGAAGTTAATATTATTTTTATATTAGGTAATTTTAATCTGTCAACCATACATGTAATCTTCTTTCTAATAGCTTTAATTTGTCTGTTTCCTTGTAGCCTGTGAAAATCGTTGGAGCTCCTGAGTCTGTTATTCAACACTCTCTATCCCTCCAGATTTGATTTATTTATCTTCAAATTGGATAATCATACTTTCTATATCTTCTCCAAGTCTTAATAGACATTGGGTAGGACAGAACCCTGTTGCAAGCTTAGCTATTTTTATTTTTTTTTAAATGATTCAGTTGGGTGAATTGTATTTTAAGAGAACCATATTACTCCAACTTTTTTTTATGCACAGTAGTAAGATTTTATTTGTTTATCAGATAGAGGTCACAACTAGGCAGAGAGGCAGGCAGAGAGAGGAGGAAGCAGGCTCCCCGCTGAGCAGAGAGCTGGATGTAGGGCTCGATCCCAGGACCCTGGGATCATGACCTGAGCCGAAGGCAGAGGCATCAGACCACATCAGAGGTCTGACACCCATCAGCACCCAAGGGCCCCATCCCTTTTACACTGGATTCATAAGACTCCAAAATAATCATCAATTGTCACAGCAGATCGTTTACGGAAGGTATTTGGCTTTATAATCAGCAAAACGGGTTATTTTAGTGCAAGAAGGAGTTATGGTCTGAGGTTGGGCATGAAGCTTATTTTCCATTTGCTACTGAGAGATGAGCGAGTACCTGAATAAGAATGAAGAGTTAAGTCTTGCTGCTTTTTAATTGAATCACCCATCAGCAACTTCTTCCGGTTAAGGTTATTATAAATTGGGAAGTTGATCTTAATTTTCTATGGTTTATTTTCTCCTCTCATAACTGTCAAGATAGAACTTTAGAACTTGTGAATTGTATGAATACCCCTGGAAAAGACACAGACAATGAAGATTTCAGTATAATCCCTATTCTTAGAAACCAGAGAGAAGAGTAATCTGCAACAAGCCAATCTATTTCTAGACAAAATGGGGTTCAACTGAAATCTCATTCTAAATGGCTGAAGTTAAGAATGCAAGAAGACATGCTTGTGGTTTCCTTGGCTTTGTCCCTTTAGAATCATCTTGCAATTGTATTCACCAGAAGGCACTCCTGGGCAATATACAAGGGACTGTTTTTGACATTGTCAAGATTAATAATGCCAAGATTAAGGGTTATGAACATGTAACACTAAAAGTTGAAAAGTACACACAATCTACTCCTTATCTAAACAAGTTTGATGGTAAGTCTATTTACTAACCCAGTTTTATGTTTTGGGTTGTCTTCGAAGTCAGCATAGAGCTCCTTGCAAGTAGAATGATCTTTCACCATATAATGCCCAATAATTTTTCTTGATTCTTATTATTTTATATTAGGTAATTTTAATCTGTCAACCATACATGTAATCTTGTTCATATGTTTTGTTTGTATACTGCTGGTCTGTCCCTGGATGCAAGTGAAGATTATGAAATAACAGAATTTCCTCTGTGAAAATCCCCCAGACAAATTTGAGAGAATTTTTAGAAGATAAGTAAGCCATATTCTGAAAATTATTTGGTTAGAACTGAGAAAATAATTCATTTAGAGAAATAAAGCTGTGATGGTTGGTCAGTAGCTAGCCCAATCCGCAGAAGCCTACTTTTTGTGTTCCCAAACAACTTTAGTAATTCATTCCATCAATAATTGTTTATTGAGTATTTGTGATGGGTCAGGCACTGTGCTGAGCACTGAGAATACTACAAAGAATGAAAAACTTCCTCTGTCCTCAAAGAGTTTAGTTTATGGGGGAGACAACAAGTATCAGACAATTAGGGGATAGTAAGATAAACTGTATTTCAGAGGCAGATTTAAAATCTGGGTCTTCCTTTCTTACTTTTATGATGTAGTTAATAAAAGTGAGTCTTCATTTCCTGGCCCAAGCTCACTGTTTTCAAGAGAAAAAGGAGAACACAATCGTGAGACTATTAACCTCTGCTGGTAAACTTTGAGAATCATGGAGAATGCAAAAATTATTAGAAGCTCAAAACAGAAGTAAATATCTTTAGGTTATCAAAAAGACTAAGATACAATTTCTATAAAATATTAACTAGTGGATGTGATGTCAATCTCAAATAAGCTTTTAGGAAACATCAGTGAAGAAATATTTGTAAGGACCTAGAAGTGAAATTAGAGATTACTACAGCTTCAAAACAATGAAATATTATTTTAAGAAGATTATTTGAAGAGAAAAGAAATGCACCTGATGGAAATCTGAATTTTACAAGGACAAGGTCATGATCCTGGAGTCCCCAGATTGAGTCCCGCATCAGGCTCCCTGCTCAGCAAGGAGCTCTCTCTCTCTGTCTCAAATAAATAAAATCTAAAAAAAAAAAAAAAAATCTTCATTTCTTTAAAAATATTTTACTGCTCACCAACTTTGCCACTAGGTTTGGCTTTTTATTTTCCCTCCCCAGGGAAGGGATTTTTATTGTTAAAAATAACAATAATAACAATAGTTAAAGGTATTCTTAACTGTCCTCTTTTTTCCCCCAATAGGGTTTTGGCAGAACCTGTGGACATTCTCTTTCAACAACTTGTCTAGAGCTCTCAGAACTTCCAAGTAATATAACACTCTACACAGAGCTCTTGTGTCATCAGGCTGATTTATTTTCCCTTGTAGCTCTATTTTCAAATAATTCCATCCCATTAACTGGGTTCCATAGGTGGCTTCTAATTTCTCAGGGCTAGAAATAGGCCCATAGGGGATAATGAAGGCTCCCATGGTTGGGTGCAAGATTCCCTTTTACACTGAATTCTTTTTTTTTTTTTTTTTTTTTTAAGATTTTGTTTATCAGATAGAGGTCACAACTAGGCAGAGAGGCAGGCTGAGAGAGAGAGGGAAGCAGGCTCCCCTCTGAGCAGAGAGCCCAATGGGGGGCTCGATCCCAGGATCCTGAGATCATGACCTGAGCAGAAGGCAGAGGCTTAACTCACGAGCCACCCAGGCACCCCAAAATTTATTTTTATAAGCAAAACATTGTTCTAGATATTTTAGAGTAACTCTTCTGATCCTCTCAAGACCATGAGGTAGATAATTAAATTACCATCTTACTCAGGCACAGAGTGGTTAAGTAACTCATCAGAACATACACATCTAGAAAGGGGCAGAGTTGGGATTCAAAACGGGGTGGCTTAGCCCCAGAGGTTATGCTCCTAAACACAATGCATGTTGCCAAAATTTATCACTCTCTAGCTTTGAGATGCATTGCTGTGATGTTCTTCTTATCAATATCTGGCATTGCTTTAATGAATTCTTTTTTTAGAAGATTTTATTTATTTATTTGACAGACAGAGATCACACAAGTAGGCAGAGAGGCAGGCTGAGAGGGAGGGGAAAGTAGGCTCCCCACTGAGCAGAGAGCCCGATGTGGGGCTCAATCCGAGACCCCGAGATCATGACCTGAGCCAAAGGCAGAGACTCAACCCACTGAGCCACCCAGGTGCCCCAACTTTAATGAATTCTTAATTGCATAAGAATATATGTAAATTACATACTTCTGTAAGAAATCTAAGGAAAAGGAGCAAACACAAAAGAACATTGCTTATATTTTTTTAATGTTATACACATTTATTTTAATTGGAGATTATAGAATGAGAGTTAGCAGAAGGAAGATTTTAGCTCTAGTTGTGAATGAATAAATTTACCTTATTACTATTTATTAGTGAATTTTATTAATATTAATGTTTTATGCTTGCAAAAATACAATGAAGCATTTGAGGAGTAAGTAAACTCTTTCACTGGAGTATCTAAGTAGAGGCATGAAAACTATAGGTCAAGGAATACTGTTGAGGGGATTCCTGGATTTGGTTGTACAAGGGGTTCAGCGACCTCAAATGATTATATAATATAGTGTTGCTGATTCACACACCCTCTCTGGGTAGCTGGAAGGTATGCCTCATTTATCCCCACACTCTGCCAAGTTGGATACGGCCTTTGCAACATTTCGTCTTGAATGATTTTCTGGAATATCAGAATGAAAACACAAATTCCTCCTCAAATTACAAGAAGAATACAGCAAATCAACAGTGTAATATTTTGGAACTCTTTTGAGCACAACAAACTGACAGGTTTTGGCAGTATCTTAGATTTAGGAGGCATAGCAAAACTCTTTTACAACTCCACCTTCGGGAATCCTTGCTGCTGACTCAATAGCAATAGCTGGTATGGATACCTGGGCATCCAGGCATTGTAGTAGACCAGGCTCTAGTTCAAGAATTTTTCATGTGAGTTATGAAGGGTTGCAAGGTTTGTTTGTTTTTACTTGCTGAACTTTTGATACATTGTTGTCTAAATTTGAATTCTTACTTTTGCTCTCATTAGACTCTCAAAGAGGAGGCTCAGAAAAGTTTTGGAATTACTTTAAGGTATCAGATTTTTACCAGGATTTGTCTCCAGTTCAATATGTTCTAGGTTAGATAATTCCTGTTACTAATGATTTAATTCAGAAAGATCAAGGGTAATTGAGCCCAAGGTACAAATTCCTATTATTAATTGAAACAACTTCCACAAAAGAACGCTAAGAATCTGTCAGTTAAAATTAGCCTTTGAAAAGAATTATTTTAAAAGACAAGTTCTAGATTGCCAGTAGCAGGCTTTGATCAGGTCTTATTTAAATACTAGGGTTAATTTTTAATTGCTATTATTCCCTGACTGCTTACAGGTGTAATATTTTCTATTTGCTGATCAGTTAAAAAGGGGAATACAAGCCGCTTTTTTCTCAGAAGCAAAATTCTTATGTTATGACCAAGATCAAACACAAAATCTCATTTATTTTCTTATTCTTCTCTGTGTGGTAATTTTCAAATTTTATTATTCTTAGATTTTGAAAATATTCCCTCTTCCTGTATTTTTACCTCTGAAAAGATTTCAGCTTGCTAGATTTATAGTAACAATGAGTCTACTCATTGAAATGTAGCAATGTGATACATTTCAGGACCTACTTTTATATACATGGTGTCCACAGCATAGATAACTTTTCAGAATCTTTTCTAATAACTAGGAACATCATAGACTCCTTAGGATTTTATAAAATGACCAAATTTTCCTAACTGCTAATTTTACTCTATAATGGACTATAATTGCTACCATTGTCCATAAGACTAAAAGAGATATTTCCTATGCTAAAAAGAGACTTCTGGGTACTTCATGGACAATAAAGGGCAGTTTCTAAAATCCAAATGCATTTCATTTAACTCCATTTCTAGATGGCATTTATGAAAGCATCCGAGACTATCATGCCTCTAGTAGAAATCATGTACTCAAAGGTCTAGGCATTAAACTCATCCATTTTATAACATATAAGCAACAATAATAAAATGGAGTGGCTATGCTTGGTCCTTAAGCTCCCATGGCCACGTCACTGTAACTGGATGCTGACTGTGGTAAAAACGACCTAAAAGCTAAATGCCTTAGCAAAGACAACCACAAGTACCCTAGTTTACACTTCTCTCCAGTTCTCTTATGCCAGCTTGTCCCAACATACGCTCCTTTCTTTGCCAGCTTGACTCTGAAGTTTTAGCATCCCTTCAGGCTGAGGTTGCCTGTGTTCCCACAATGACAAAGCCAACTATAAATATTGCTCTCTCCTTACTATTAAACCTAGGAAAAGTTTGACTAGCCACAGGAATGAGGGATTGGATAGAATTCTTTTTACTTCTAAGCTGCCTTTACAAAATTGATATTTCAGCTGGGTTACTATTCATCCATGTCATCAGTACAACATTTTCATTCTTCTTAGAAGAGATTTGGATTTGAAGTGAGGTAGGTGGTAGCCTTGGAAGAACTAGGGGCAATGCCACTCTAAAGCACCATCTGGAGTCTTTAACTTTTAAAGTCAAACGTTAACTTTTGACTTCTTTCAACTGTGCATACAACATTCCAAAATGTTTTCTCAGTTCTTTCTCTCTTTTCTCCTCTCTTCATTGACCTCCACTGCATAAACATAGTAAAGTTGGAACAAAAGAAGAATGAGAAATATTCCATTTTTCAAGTCCCTGGTTTTAACTTTCTTAGTAAATCTTGGGTAGGAGCTCTTCAACGGGCATGGATCATAGAGAAATTTCTAGCATTGTGGCTTTTAAATACATTCACACATAGGTTCATATATACATGCTTTCAAATACTTACTGACTACCTCCCTAGTTCTTGGGATAAAGATACATGCTACTTCCTTTAAGGGATACATTGCCTCAATTCCTTCCAAAAAATGAAAACCAGGACTTAAAATAATGAACTTAAATAATGAACAAACAACAATAAAACAAGATTGGAATGATTTATTTCCTCTCCCTTCAGATATCAAACCTTACCATGTCACTATCTAACCCCTTAGAGTTTGGTGACCAATAAATGGATGGACAGGTGGATGGATGGATTAACGAACACTGGCGCTGCCTGAAATTCAAAGTCCTTAGCACATAGTCCTGGCCTTCCAAAGAAGGGAGCGTGATCTTACAAAGAAATAATATAGAAAGTTTGAGTTCTCTGTATATACACAGTTCTCTGTGTATATATACACAATATGTATATAATTATATATAAAATATACACAGCATATTAAATATTTAATATGCTGTGTATATTTTATATATGTAATATATTATATACATTATGTATTTCATAGATATTAAAAATATACACCTACACAAATATACATATACTCTTTACATATACAAAAATACATGTGTATATACATGCATATATATTCCCATAATAACTTCTAATACTCTATAGTTTATAGAACCAATGTAACGGCTTAGTTTTTCAGGAGTTTTAGATGACTTTGTCCAGGAAGACAGGGTTAATGTCACAGTTGGGACTGGACTCTGGACCCTGAACTTATGATGCAATGTTTTCACTTCTAGATGTTTCACCTTTACCGTTTTTTAAATATATTTTCTCCTTTCTTCATTATTGAACATATTTGAGATAATTTAATAATTCTTCTTCTTCTAATTTGGCCTCAGAAAGCCAGTCACTGATTTTTCTCAAAGGCATACATATAATGTAGGATTAGGATTTCTGATGGTGGAGGAAGTGGAACATTATTTGTTGTAAGAGGAAACCAGTGGCTAGAACATCTGCACATTTTCATGAGTTTAAATAAAATTGTTTTTTGCTGAGTCTCAAAAGGATTCACTATAGAATATGAGCTTAAAAAAATGTCATATTGAGACATGAGAATTGCTGGCATCACATAGACTTTTTCCAACTAGCTACCAAGGCTACAAGAAAGTTATATATATCTACTGAAATGTATCCAGAAAGAAGTAATTGTATTTTTAGCAAGATTTGAAATCTCAAAGTCAGCAGAGTGTGGCAGTTGGGGGGAAGGGTACTGAATCATAGTCTGAGATTGTACACATTTACCTGAATTCACAAAAGAATGAAATAAAATGTAAGGTTAAAAAAAAACCCAAACTATTAAGTCGTGGGTCACCTGAGTAGCTCAGCCTACTACGCATCCAACTCTTGATTTCAGCTCAGGTCATGATCTCAGGGTCATGAGATTGAGCCCCACATTGGGCTCCATGGTGGTGCATGGAGTCTGCTTAAGATTCTCCCTAACCCTCTGCCCCTCTCTGCTCATGAATACACTCTCTCTCTCTCTCTCTCTCTCTCTCTCTCTCTCAGAAATGATAGATAGATAGATAGATAGATAGATAGGTTTGTTTGTGCAGACCTAATCCCAAGTCATACAAGTTTACTGACATCTAAGCCAAAACAGTGGGTTGGCTCTGCCTCCCTGAATCTCAGTCACCAGACAGCGTCCTGTCCAGATACCAGGGTTCCAGTTTTTTCCCCTGAGTTCTTAGCCAGGTCAGTGTCTCTGTTTTGTTCATACACGCCCACATGAAAAGTTAAGCAAAATTATCATGTTCCCAGGTGAAAACAAATGCTGACATTAAGTGACTCGGGAAAAAAGAGGAAGGTCACAAACATGTTTACTCTCCATGTCTGCCGCCCACCTTCTGTTTTCTTTTTTCTTAAAACAAGTTCATTTTATTATTTCCTGTTAGTCACCATACAGACATCATTAGTTTTTGGTGTAGTGTTCCATGAATTATTGTTTGTGTGTAACACCCTGTACTCCATGCAATCATGCCCTCTTTAGTGTCTTCTGTGTTTTAAAAGAATCTGTCTCTCCCAACACCCCTTGCTTCTGAAGAAGCCACTTTCATTCACACGCCTGACCCCCAACTCCACGTCCCCATCCTCTGCCACCACAATCATTAGACCAATGTGGGCAACCGGATCCATAGGTTGGCCAACTTGGAGAAAAACACACCAACAATTAGCTTAGCCAGTTAGAGTCCCAGTTTGAAAAAAAATGAATGGAAAAAAATACTAATTTTAAAGCAGGAAACTTGGAATACTCTAGACAGATAGAGAACAACTGAGTGTTGCTAATGACAGGGCACCAGAATGAAAGTCCTTTAAGTTTCTGTTTGTAGGCATTTAGGGCTTCCTTCAATCCAGTAATGCTCTCCATATCCAACATTGAGCCCTTGCATTTTTGTAGATTTCATCTGATTTTCACTCTATAAGCATCCTTACAGTAAACTTCCTTTTGTTTAAACTAGCCTGGAGAGCTCTATTTTCCAAACCAAGGACCCCTGATTAAGACAATACAAAGAAGATATTTCAAAACCTTCATTTTAATATTCCATGACTTAACTCTGACTCTGAGGGTGAGCTCTGCAGTTCTTGAATTCATCCTTCTACGGAGACTGCAGCAGTTGGAACTCCCCAGAAGAGACTTCTGTATCCTCCTGTGAATGCCTCTTGCTGGCTCTCACCATTTCCCCCTTATTCTTTTATTGCAGACTATTTTTTTAAAGGGAGGAGGGGCAGAGAGAAAGGGAGACAGAGAATCTTACCCAGGCTCCACACCCAGCATGGAGCCTGATGTGGGGATTGATCTTACAACCCTGAGCTCATGACCTGAGCCAAAATCAAGAGATAGACACTTAAATGAGCCACTCAGGCGCCCCTATTACAGAATATTGACTAAGCCCATCTCTCTTATACCCACCTAATATGAAGCTGGCATCCTGCTGGTTTTCATACTCTGCCTGATATGTATCTTTGACATGCATAATAGGACAACCAGTCCTATAGTTGTTTTTACTTTATTGCTTTACCAGGAACAAACTTAGTTTTCCCAAGATGGTCTCAAGAATATCTTAGGATATTCTCAAATATCAAGGAAAGAGCTAGTTAAAATTGTTTTTATAGGTCTCGTCTCAGAGTACATGAGCCTAAGATGGAGCTCCAAAATCTGCATTTTATCTAGCTCACAGGTGATACGGATACAAGTGATTCTTGAACCAACTTTGACAGACAGTGCTCTGGGGCACTGGATCCCAAATCCAGTAGGAAACCAATGAATTATTATAATGCTTCAGGGAGCATTTTAAAATGATTTCACTCATTGGATTACACCAGGTAGAATTTCTTCTGGTGTATGTCTGAGTGTGGACCATCTGCATAATAATCATCTGCTATGTGTATTGCATGTGAACCTGCATCTTCTGCCAGAATTGTGATAACTATGTCTAGGAAGATGCAGATTCACATGCAATACACATGTGAAAACCATTAGAACTGAATTAATCTTCTCATTTCATGAGCTATAATTCATGAGGTATCCCTCTGGATCCTCAGAAAAGTTTCAAAAATTAAATCCTCTTATTGACATGAATAATGTGTAATTAGCCATTTCTGGTTTGGAAGGATACTTTAATATTTCACAAGAGTCTCTTGGAAGTACATTAACTTATTGTATCATTGTGACTCCCTTTTCATCTGCCCAAACATTAACAGAGCCAGACAATGTTGCTGGGTAAGAATGTGATTGGAGTACTTCCTCAGAGAAGTTATACTTTGTTAAATATTGCCAGTTTTTCTTTTTAAAACCATTTGAGGGAACTGACACACAAATCGCCTATTCCGTTTTCACAATTCACAAATGGCCTCACCCTCCAAAGAACATACAACTCATATGCTACTAATTTCCCACTGTATAAATCACCTTCAGATAATTTTTTTCTGTGTGTCCCTCCCTTCCAAGAAGCTCCAAAACCTTCCCAAAGTTAGCAAAAGGCAGGAAATAATAAAGATTAGAACAGCAATAAATGAAATAGAGAACAACAACAAAAAAAATAGAAAAAAATCATTTGAAACTAAAAGTTGGTTTTTAAAGAAGACAAGCAATATCAACAAACCCTTAGCTAGACTGATCAAGAACAGAGGATACTTAAATAAGGAAAATAAGAAATGAAAGAGAAGACATTATAACTAATGACCAGAAATAAAAACATTCATAAAGGACTATTATGAACAATGACACACAAATAAGTTGGACACCTTAGAAAAAAATGGATGAATTCCTAGAAGCATACATCTACCTTGGCTGACAAAAGAAGAAATAGAAAGCCTGAACAAACAACAAATAAGAAGAATGAATCAGTAATCAAAACCTCCCAAAAAGAAAATCTCAGAACCAGAGGGATTCACGTGTGAATTAATCCAAACATTTAAAAAGAGAATATCAATCCTTTTTAACTTCTTTCAAAAAATAGAAGGGGGAATACTTCCAAATTAATTTTGTCACATCGGCATCACCCAGTACCAAAACCATCCAAAGACACCACAAGAAAAGAAAACTACAGGCCAATAACCCTAATGTAAAAATTCTCAACAAAATAATAACAAACCAAATTCAACAGAACATTAAAAAGTATAAACACATGATCAAGTGCGATTTATCCTCGACAAGCAAGATGGTTCAAAATAGGCAAATCAATAAATGTGATATACCACATTAACAGAGTGAAGAATTAAAATCATACGATCATTTTAACAGATGTAGAAAAAAACATTTGAGAAAATTCAACATCCATTCATGATAAAATCTCTCACCAAAAAAGGTTATCTTGCCCTTTGCAACAACATGGATGAACTTGGAAGACATTGTGCTAAGTGAAATAACCCAGACACAGAAGGACAAATGGTACATGATACCAATTATGTGAGGAATCTAAAATAGTCAAACTGATAGTAGCACAGAGTAGAATGGTGAGTGCCAGGGCTGGGAGAGGGGGAAGAGGGGAGCTATTCACCAAAGGGTACAAAGGTTTAGTTATGCAAAACAAAGAAATCCTAGAAGTCTATTGTGTAGCATAATGCATATAATTAATAATATTGTGTTATAGTTTTAAAAATTCACTAAGAGGGTAGATCTTATGCTAGGTGTTCTAATCATGCACAAAATAATAATAAAGAATGCAGGAAGAAATTTTGGAGGTGATAGGTAAGTTGATGGCATAGATTGTGGTGATGTACTTATATGGATATATACTTACCTTCAAACTCATCACGTCGTATACACTAGATATATATACAGCTTTCGTATGTCATTCGTAACTCAATAGAGTGGTTTAACAAATGGAGTAAGTAAAATAAAATAGGCATGGGGAAAAAAAGAAACGAGAATCTCTAACTCTGAAAACCTTTACTAATTGGCTCTTATGAATTTGTTATTTATACACATCTGTATAATTTGAAAAACATGATTTTGTTAGCTATAATGTGAGAATAAAATTTTTCATAAAATTATTTTCTCATCAACAGCAGTTTTTCTTCCATGATTAAGAGAAATGTAACAGAAAGGTGAAGGATAAGGAAAGAAATGTTTGAGGAAGACGAGCAAGTCAAAAACTGTGTGTACTATCCTATTTTTATTTAAGGTAAATATAGTAATTGAAAGTATGTATTTTGTAGTCTTTTTTCTCAGTTTTTACCGGAGTTCCCATCCTGGAGAGAATTGTTATATTTACAAAGCATGAGATTATACACCTGTGGGCATGGTGTGGAAGGAGATGGAATACAGTTACTAGAATAAGTACTGAGGGAGGAGCGTGGAGGAAATAGGCATGGATTATAGGAGGGAACAGAGTGACGTGGCAGGTGACTAGAGCCCAAGGAGAAATGTTATTCAGTGAGAAATTCCTGTTTTTAGGATGGCGGATGAACATTTGAGAATGGGAACACATTAATAGTAAATTCCAAGTGTTTATGAGAAGCATAGTCCTTCCTGTATCCTAAATCTTCATAAGAATATGTTACTATTTGTGTAGGCTCCCACAGGAAGAGCCAGGACATGGAAAAAGGACAGTGTTTAAAGAAAAAGGCAAGATAATTTTCAAACTCAATTGATTTAGCAGAAGCAGGAACTCAGGGTCAAGCAACTCCAAGAAATATACTCCTTCTCCTCTTTCAAGGAATCTCTGGAGAGAATAGGAGGGAAGTTGAGTCTCTTAATGCATATGTGATTGAGCTAATTTCTTCATATTATAAGGTGGTATCAATGACTCAGTTTTCTCTGAGCATTATCAATTTCCTTCTTCTATTTCCCTATGCTCCGTGTTTTCTAAATCTCAGTCCTTTATTCCCATATAGTTTGTCTAAGAATTTCTGTAGAAAAATTTACCAATCTGACATTTTTGGCATATATGCCAATAATGGGCACGATATTCAGTAAAATCTCATTTAACCAGGTCCCAGATAACTAGCAATATCAATTCACTTGGATTTTCTACACAATAATAAGAGAAAGAAGATCAAAATTAAAGCTGTAAAAATAAGAAATTTGATTAGAAAAGCAATTCTTCCTACTATATGCCATGCATTGTGCAAAACCCTGGGGAAACAGTTGCTAATGTGATAGATTTGGCTTCTAGACACGAGAAGTTTACTGGCCATTCCAAAAACACTTGTCCTATTTTATATACCTTCAAACCTTGGATTTGAACGCATATACCCAAGGTCCTCCAACAATAAAATTATTCACTTTTAAATCTACAAAAATAGAAAAGTAGCTGAATGCATTTAACTAAAAAAAAAATTTTTTTTTAAGTTTTAGAGACCAACTCCCAATTCTCAAGCATTCTGTAATTGAAGTTTTACAAAAGATATATTTCTAATATTTATTATAATTGTGAAGGAAATGTAAGAGTTTAATGGTGTTTCAAAATTACTTCTAAGTAAGACCGGCTACTTAATTTGTGGGACCTAGTGCAAAATGAAAATGCAGGGTTCTTGTTAAAGAATTCTGAAGAATTTTTAAGATAGTAACAGTAGAGCATTAAAACCAATACATAGCCCTTCTAAGCTGGGGGCTCTATACAAACACAGAGGCGTCATGCCCATGAAGCCAGTCCTGGCCCTAAGCTTATGATTCATTTGATTTGTTCTAGGATTTTATTTGATTCTTGATAAAGCAAAACACCTAATAGAGGGGGAAATATAACTGTAACCAGGAAAGCAGGTAAACAAATTTTATCAGAATATCATCTAAGCAACTGCTGTGGAAACTGACATAATATTTTTTAAAATGTTTCACCTAATATTTATAACTTAATTACCAAAAAAAATCTTAGAAATCAGATTATCAATAACATTTTATAGATATATAGGAATTTAAGGTTTAGAAGTTAATTTGGTCTTTAGATACTTAATTAGAAGCATCAGACTTTCCCTTTTTTGTAAATGAGCCCATGATATTGTACCTTCTGCTGAAAAAAGAAAAATTATTTAGGAAACAGAAGTTTGTCAGTCAAAATTTATATCCACAAGAAGACATCCTGTGAGACAAGGTGCTTTTTAATAAGCAGATTTCACTTAATTAATTATGAACAATTTACTTTCTAATCAGATGTAAGTAATTGCATAAAAACAGGAAATATTTGAGTTCTTATATTTTCTGATCTTAGTTAGTACATATTATATGGTTTCCCAGTTAGCTCTTCCACGAAACAAAAAAAATTATTTCTTACTGCTCTTTCATTTTCTTCAACTTAAAAACGAGAAGTTTCACCTACTTGAATTCTGAATGCTCTCCTAGCCCTGATTAAATTCAGAACACCTATTGTTAAACACTGCCTGCAAATCCCTTTGCAGAGGATATTAAAAAAAGAGTAAGACACCATTTCTGACCACAGATGCTTTCTAATCCAGAAGGCAAGGCAAGAAATTCGGTCAATAATTATAATGTAAGACCACTCAAAAATTCCAGATTTTTAACTCTAACAGAAAAATCTTAACCAAAGAAATGCGGAACCTTGTAAGGTTTGGACATGATATAAAATGAAAGGACCAAGAGCATGTAACTCAAAGCAACCTCCTTAAACACTAAACGTAAGTGCTAGAGGCCAGAGTGAGTTCTTGTGCCGTCTTGACAGCCAGTATTTTGGGTCAGCCAATATTTTGAACAGGGGCTGCCACCTGTTCAAATGCCAGTGGCCGTATTAACCTTGTAAATGTTCTTCCTCCACATTAGGCTGTGTTGACTGAATACATAACATGGACACAATTCCAGACTCCATTTATCTTCATCACTGACTCTTGCAATAAAGTGACCATGAGGCAAAACACTGACTTCCTTAACCTACTTGGTTTGTATCCTGGAAAATTCTATTTGGTCAGCAGCCTTTTCAACATTACATGGCTTTCATCTCACATATTTGGTCCAGTTGATTGAATCAGGCTATAGTACATCATTCATCTTTTAATAAAAAATGAAAATCAGGAAAATTAAAAAGGGACAGTTTGAAATCTATCATAAAATAAAACCAAAGTCACAGAAATTGAATTAATAAGGCTTTAACATGATTTTCAAAGGTCTCCAGTCTAGAGTTTGGGCTCAATTTCCTGGAGGGTTTAAAATTAGACAAGGAACTTAAATGATGTGCCTGAGGAGAAGCCACGATCAGGGGCTGAGAACACTGGCCTGTGAGCGGAGAGGCTGTAGTAGAGAGTAAGCTTATGTGCTCTGAACTTCCAGAGAAGCAAGAGCACCGTTTTCATTCATGAAAAATGTGCTTACTTGATTCCAAGACTCGAAGTGGTACCTCCCTAGTTATCAACTTGGAAAATGTTGTAATGTTGATGTCATAAGTTGGGACCCCAGGGGAACAGACATGGGGATGGCGACTTGCAAGTGGGTGGCTTCTTGCGGAGTGTCTGCAGGAACAGGACTTGCAAGGAGTGAGGGAGGCAGGGCTGGGCACGGGGAGAAGTTGAACTGTGATGCATTTGCTGCAGGCTGCTCAGCCGCTCCCACACGGAGCCCTGGGTCTGGTTTTGTTCTTTAGCTGTGTCCCAAATTATAGCAGAGGCTAGGCCTTTATAGCCGGAGGAGGGCATCAGCCTGGAGCAGAGAGAAGACAACACTGCCGAGAGGCAGGAGTATGGGCACCTTGGTCCTGCGGATGGCAGTCACCTGGGCTGTGTCCCTCAGCCTCCACCAGAGTTCCCCCCTTGCATCATTCACATCCGCTGGCTTCACCCATCTGAGAACTCTTCCAGGATTCTGGTGGGTCTCTTTTCCAGGGAAGACTTATGTAAAGAAAGTTACCAGTTAACAGAATGAAAGTGGAGCCTCCTTGATTGTAGCTAGTCTCAGGCTACAGCTGTGCTTCTCATCTTTTTACTTCACTAGAATATTTTTAGAAAATTCTCACTCTTATCTCTTACCTCTGTTAGTCTAAGGGGCTTATCTGAGGGGGTGGTCCTGACTCTCATCCTTAAGTTTTAGAGTCCCATACTTTCCAAAAAAACAGGGCTTCTGTACTTGTCCTATTTACTTTCATAATGAGACAGGAGAGAACCTGGCTTCAACACTTGTCCATTTACAATAAAAATTGGGAGAGAACCAAGAGACAGCATAGTAAATCATCTGGGTGCCAAATATATTCTCTCTGCTACTCTTGTGTACCAGCAGCACTACTGTCTCCTGATCATGACGGTCAATTACTCCTGTTAGGTTGGTGCTTCTTCCTTGCCTAACTGGTGGTCTTGGTACAAAAGAATAAAAGTGACCAGGAGGCACCTAGCTGTATTCCCTCATGAAAGCCTTCTCCCTTTGGAACCAGATTCTTTGGACGGGTAGTGTCTTGTAGAGAAGGGAAGTGCATCTTTGATATCTATAGTAAACACAACACAGAGAATGCAAGAGAGAGCGTTAGTATAGGGATTATTAGTATATAAAAATATTATATTGGTAGTAGTATATAGCAAGATCAAGTATTGGGAGAAAAGTTAAAATGATTGTTGTAGCAATTGAGATGAAAACTGACAAGGTCCTCAAAGCAAGACAGCAGTAATGAAGAAAAAAGATCAGCATCTGAAACATTAAAAACATGAGATAAACCAGATGAATAGAAGAAGCGACCTAAGGGAGAATGAGAAATCTCAGATAATCCCTATGACTCTAGCTTAGGTTACTGCTAAGGAAGATAGAGGGGGGGATACAGGGGGAAGAGCAGGTTTGGTTCTTTATTTGGTTTGTCTTCAAGTTGCCAGAGTAGACTTAATATTTTAGGGTCCAATGTTGACCAACCAGTGACATTGAGGGGGCCCCCTGATTCCATATTGGCTAGTTTCAAACTCTAGGCTTTCTTTAAATGACTTGTACACGAAAGTTAGCTGTGCTTCTTGAATTCTGGAATCTGGAACAAGCATAACTTCATGCTTTTAAAATATTTTACAGAGATTATACTCCTATAGAAATTAGTTTTGTGTTTTAATTTTTATTTCTTTATACAAATTAAAGGTTTTATTTACAGAATAGGGCAAGAACACGATAGGAAAGGAGCCTCTTGGTCAAAGATGTAAAGACAAGGCTCTAAAATTCAATTTTCAGTAGGGTATGGACCCAGATACTTAAAAACAAAACGAAACTGAAGATAAGAGAAAAATGCAGGAAAGTAATCTACAACATGGATACCCTGTCACGGGTAAAAGAGCATTCAGTGAGAGGTTTTTGTTTTGCTTTGTTTTGTTTTGAGATTTTATTTATTTGACAGAGAGATGAGAGAGAGAGCACAAGTAAGCAGAGCAGCAGGCAGAGGGAGAGAGAGAAGCAGCCTCTCCTCTAAGCAGGGAGCCTGATGTGGGGCTCGATCCCAGGACCCTGGAATTATGACCTGAGCCGAAGGCAGCTGCTTAACCAACTGAGCCACCCAGGAACCCCATTTAGTGACAGTTGACAAGTTTATCTTCTGTACACATGAATCTGGCTCCCGGGACAATCCCTGTGAGTTTCAACTAATGAAATTTCTAGGTTAATTCTTAATCAGAGTATTCAAATTTCAGGGCCAAATGTGCTTGGTCCAATAGTGTTTCCAATTTGGGGGTGAGGTAGGGCAGGTCTTTGTTGGACAGGCCTCTGCAGCTCCAGTCCCTTTCTGGGTCACACTGTGATCATGGAGGCTCCAGTTTCATTCTGCTAACTTTCCTTATGCAAGTCTTCCCTGGAAAAGAGACCAGCCAGAATCCCGGAGCAGTTCTTCTCAGATGGGAAACCATTGGTTTAGTTGTGTTTCTCTGGACTGTGAGAGAATTGAAGGTCATGCAGTGACTGTGTCATGTACATTCGTATTTCATCAACACATAAAGAATATCCAGCACATGTTTATAAAATTAAATTGTTCCACTGAAATGGACACAAGATCTGATCACAACCCACTGATTATTATTAACAGCCACACTAAAAATTAGGGCCTAACACTTATTGTTCCTCTCTAAATAGTCACCTTGAAATATTTAAGTTTTTTTGATAAGCAAACTATCAAAGGAAAATGCAGAGAATTTTACTTGATGTGACTTTTTTTTAATTTTTAATTTTTTTTTAATTTTTAAAGATTTTTATTTATTTGCTAGAGAGAGAGAGAGAGATACAGAGCGCAAGCACAGGCAGACAGAGTGGCAGGCTAGAGGCAGAGGGAGAAGCAGGCTCTCTGCCGAGCAAGGAGCCCGACGTGGGACTCGATCCCAGGACGCTGGGGTCATGACCTGAGCCAAAGGCAGCCGCTTAACCAACTGAGCCACCCAGGCGTCCCCTTGATGTGACTATTTTAATCAGTGAGAAACAAACTGTAAAGAAGGGTACTTCAAATCTGAAACTCGTATGGAGCTCAGAAATGTGCTGCTACAAGATGACTTATAGAGTGAAAGTGAAGTTGTTTAACCTTTACAGTGATTGGACATTACAGTGGGGTTTTCCAGACACCAGACAAGTGGTTAACTGTGATTATCCTGTATCATTTTAGGAACATAATTTAAGTTTTATTTATGGTTATTGGAGCCATTTTCAAGAAATAACCTAAGTTTCATTTATACTTATGAAATAAGATACACTGAAATTCTGCTTATGGGGCTTAACTGGTTTTGTCTGTGAGGAAGATCTTCAAGCCAGGTCTCCATTTTATTTTATTTTAACAAAGAATATTAAAAATATTTAGGTGACTTAATAAGTTATATTAAAATGATTGTGAGACTTTGTTCTGTAATCCCTTTAATAATGTGACATCTTTTTAAAACTGATCCCGAGTGTTAGAAAATAGTCATTCTTTGGGAATGAACTTATTTTAAAGAAAACAACCAAAATGATAAGCCAAGTATGATACTAGTTCAGTTAGAAATTACACTTTAGGATGAAATAACAAAATTATGCTATTTCTTCCACATTACTTGAAAGGTAAGTCCCAAAGAGGAAGTGCAGAAACATTAGGAGCAACCAAAACAACATTTGAATAAGGACCTATTTAGCAGAGTTCAGGATTTCTTTGGAAGCTTCAGTATTATCTTTGTAAAAATCCAACCCATTCCTTTATAGTCACCCATCTTCCCTCCCAGGCTGCTTTCACGGACACAATTGACTGAGTTAGGAAGCATCAAGCATAAGAATTTTGATAAGGAATCTATCATACCATTACAGAACTTTTAGATAAGCTGATATCAGGCAAACATTATTGTAATAGTTATTACAATAGAGTTTTCCTCATTTCCTCAGACCACATACCCCTTCTTCTCTATTAGGATTCCTATGGGATCTAATAACAACTTGACAGTGTCCATACCTTAGCTTCTATCTCTGTAACTAGAAATCTTTGACATACCACTCTATGCCTTTAATTCTTTCAGATTTTTTCCCACTTGCCCAGTCCTGACTTCTGTCTAGAGCCACACCATTCAATATAGTAGTATAGTAGACAGATTAATCCAGACCCCATCAACCCTGCAAAGATGTTCACATTCTAATCCCCAGAACCTGTGACTACATTACCTTAAATGGCAAAAGGGACTTTGTAGATGTGGTTAAGGACCTTGGGATGGTAGATTATCCTGAATTACTAAGGTAGGTCCATGTAATCATAAAGGTCCTTATAAGGAGCACCTGGGTGACACAGTTGGTTAAGCATCCAACTTTACTTATTTATTTATTTTTAATTGTATTTATTTATTTGAGAGAGAGAGTTGAAACTAAGAATCAGAGGCTGGGCACCTGGGTAGCTCAGTCAGTTAAGCATCTACCTGACTCAGGTCATGATCTCCAGGTGTTGGGATCCAACCCTGCTCAGCAGGGAGTTTGCTTCTCTCTCTCTCCCTTTGCTCCTCTCTGCAACTTGTGAGCTCTGTCTCTCTCTCTCAAATAAATAAATAAATAAATAGTTTAAATAAGAGAAATAGGAAGGCAGGAGAGTTAGAATCAGAAAAGGAAATGTGACAATGGAAGCCAGAGAATGCAGCGATGCAGCTGAGAGTGAAGGAACATGGGCAGACTCTAGAACCTGGGAAAGAGTCTATAGAAGGAACACAACTCCGCGAACAACTTGATTATAGCTCCATAGGACCCATTTTCACTTCTGACTTCCAGAACTGCAAAATAATAAACTTGTGTTGTTTAAACCACTAAGGTTGTAGTAATTTGTTGCAGCAACAGAGGGAAGTTAATTCAGCTAGCCACTAGTCTCATGTGCTTAATTAAATTTAACTGAATTAAGTTTTTAAATTTTGAAAATAAAATTTTCATTCTAGCTATATTTCAACCTCAGTAGCAACCTGTGACTCGTGTTTACCCTATTGGACAGCACAGGTTGTAGAACGTTTACATTATTACAAAAAGTTCCTTCTGACATAGTTGAATTGTGCTGCTATAGCAGTCCTTTTGAGTTACTCCAGACATCATACCACCATAGTAGATTTAATAAAGTTAAACTGAACACCCTTTAATTCCAAATGTCCTTGTCAACAGTCATGACTCAGAAGACTATCCAAAGCAGTAGATGTGGTTTTGCTTCAAGAATGAATTTGATAATGATTGTTTCAGGAATCATGTGGCAATCCACAGATAAGGAAAGGGAGAGAGGGTCCCATGGCAGGTCCTGCTTTGTGTGTGTGTGTGTGTGTGGGTGGGTGTGTGTCCCCTCCTGGATGCTTGTCAGCTTACCCTACAAAATGTGAAGGCAAAATTCCCTGTTCCCTTCAAGGTTGACAGTTTCGCTGTTTACCCTGAATTGCATGTAGACTTCTCCCTCTATCCAGTCCTGCTTTATTCCCTTTCCTTTCACAGGCATTAATCCTTCACAAGCATCTTGGGTCCTAAATTCCATCTCAGTGTCTACTCCTGGAGAATTACTCTCCAACATCAATCTACCTCTCCAGCAAAAATATATTTAAACAAAACTTATTATTATCAAACTGCTCAGACTGTCCACAGATTTCTCTTCTTCCCTCTTCTTAAAAATCCAGGTTTTTTTGGTCTTTGTTCATTAGCAACAGTCTAAAGATAGCTCTCACTTGTATATGTGAATAACATTTCTATGTTAGAGCTAACTTAAAATCTAGGAACTGTTCTTTGACACTACAAATTTGGAGAAAATAAAACAAAACACATGAATAAAGAACACTGGCCAATCTATAGAAGAAACATTTAATGCCAAAGAAAATAGGCAAAATATTGACTAGGCACTCACAAAATTGTATATCAAAAGGTAAATACACAAAGGTGCTCAGAATCATTAGTCACCAATGTAAACTGAAACGTCAGTGTAATATCACTAAACTTACAACAAAATAGCTAGATTTAAAAGGACAACAATAGGTATGTTGGTGAGAATATGGAGCAACTACCATTCTCATACACTGCTGAAGTAAACTGGTTCAAATATTTTAGGAAACTCTTTGGCAGTATATGCTAAAACTGAAAATACATACACCCTATGACCCAACTACTCCACTACTGAGGGAAACGACAAACAGGAATGTGTGCAAATGTTACTAAAAGAAATGCATAAGAATGTTGATAGTAACCTCATGTATAATAATTCCAAACTGGAATCAACAAAGATGTTCATCAATAATAGGTGGTTAATATATTTTACCCATACGATGGAACACTACAGCATTAAAATTAAATGAATGAACGTTACACAAAAACATGAACGAGTCTGTTAAGTATGATGTTGAGCAAAAATTTAGAACATAATGTATGTTATGGACTAAACTATGCCCCCCAGTGCCCTCCAAATTCATTTGTTGAAGCTCTAGCTCCAAATGTGACTGTTATTTGGAGATAGGGCCTTAAGGGAGCTAATTAAGATTAAATGAGATCAGAAGGGTGGGGCTCTAGTCCAACAGAATTGGTGCCCTTATAAGAGGAGGAGGAAATACCAGGAGTGGGTGTGCACAGTGAGGAGTCCATCTACAAGCCAGGAAGAGAGCCCTCCCCAGAAACTGACCCTGCCAACACCTTGATCTTGAACTTTCAGCCTAAGAACTGTGAGAAGATAAATTTCTGTTATTTAAGCCACCTAATCCATGATATTTTGTTATGTCAGTTTGAGGAGACTAACATGATTCAATATCAAGTATTAGTAAAAATCTAATCTGTGAAATCAGAAGTAAAGTCAGCTGCCTTCGAGAAAGGACACTGGTTATGACTAAAAGGCATGAAGGAGACATCTGGGGTGCTGCTAGTGGTCTATTCCTTGATCTTAGTTGTGAACACATGAGTGTTGTTATAAAATGCTATGGAATTTTAGACTTACGTGTTGCTCAATAAATATTATACATTAATTTAAAAGTTATTAAAAAACAAAACAAAACAGGAAAGGAGTGCCTGGGTGGCTCAGTTGGTTGAGTGTCTGGCTCTCAGTTTTGGCTTGGGTTACGATCTCACAGTCATGGGATCGAGCCCCACATCCAGGCTCTGTACTCAATATAAAGTCCACTTCAGAGTCTCTCTCCCTCTCCCTCTCACCCCCCGCCCTTCTCCCAGTTTCCATGAGCATGTGCACATGCGCACACACGCTCTCTAACAAATAAAATCGTTAATAATAAATAAATAAAGTAAATAAACAGGAAAAATCAGATTCATGAGGGGAGGGTTCTGATGGATACCAGAAGAGTTCAGCAAAACTGGATAAAATAAAGCCCTCCAATCCCCACTTGCTCATGAGAACTGATGCAAAACAGGTTTTCTGCATTCCCTTTCTCATCCTTATATGTTTCTGTTATTTCTCAGAGCATACGTTCCCTTTGGAGAACCTAAGGAAGCAGCTCTCAATAGAGCAGACTGAAAAAGCATGGGGCAGGAAAAGGCAGTCATGTGCCAAAGGTTACAAGTCAAATAGATGTTTGTTTCCAAAAACAGTTTGTGAGACTACAGGACTGAGCTTGTCTGGATACTGCTCAGGCTGGTTTCATGAACAGTGGTCTCTAAATATTTCCTCAATAAAAATTATCTCTACAAAATATGAGCTGAGAATCTACCACCACTTCAGATTTTACATGTCTTATAAATTTGTTTCTTTAGAGTAAACTCCAGGAAAATACTTCATCTTTTTTTTTCTTTTTTTCCCTCTGGGTGGTCTTCAGAAAGTTTTGGCAACAATTTGCCCAGATTGAGTAAAATATGGCATTTGATTTTGGATTTGCGGGCTTCAGGAGCATCTGGTTTTGCCTACATTTATCCTTAAAGCTGAATTCAGCACTTTCCCATATTTACTCTTAAGAATTAACTGCCTTCAGAGGCAAGAATAAGCAATATGTATTTTTCTGAAGATTTGGGGAAATATTTGGGGAAAGTAGTTTTACCTCAAATCCCATAGAGCAGCTATTCAATAAACACCCCCTTCAATATTTTTTTTTTCTGCACTTAGGTTCTTTTTGGCTTCATAGCAATCTGAGGTCTTCCCACTCTGATACTTTCCCTCATTTTCCTGGCTAAATCCTTGGTGCTTCACAGTCTGGTCCAAAGTCCAGCTCTAGGTAGCAAACACTCCTGATGCATATACAGCCTAGTGGGAAAGAGAGCTCAATCTTTGACCCCATTTCTGTCTCAGTAGCAGTCCTGTGGGCTTGACCAGCCTTCCATACTTTACCAGAACTTCAGATGGTAAGTTTTTGTCTAAGGCATTGCATATATAAGCAGAAAGGTGAGAAATACCTTTTGCATACTTACTCTGATTAACAAAAATTTAGTTTAGAATCAGGACTCCTTGAGCCCATAACTTCTCATTGCTATACATTCCCCATAAATTGGAGCATTTCTGGAAATTTGGGGGACAACATTTAAAAATTGAGGTGCTGTGGGGACCCCTGGGTGGCTCAACCAGTTAAGCAGCTGGCTCTTGATTTCAGCTCAGATCATGGTCTCAGGGTCCTGGGATGGCCCCAGGCTCCGTGCTCAGCAGGGAGTCTGCTTGAGATTCCCTCTCTCTCCCTGCTCATGCTTGCCCTCTCTTTCTCTCTAAAATAAATAAATAAATATTTTTTAAAAATTGTGGTGCCATGTTCTCAGTGTGTGTCATTTCCTTGTGATGAGTCAAACAAAACAGTGACTGAGATGATAAACGCTTTCACTTTGGATAGATCAAAACACCTGTGACAAAACTGTCTGGCCCAATGCAGTACAGAGTGATCCCTACACAGCGTGAACCCTGCCGTCCTCAGAAAAGTGTCAATCCCTGAGTGTCTGTCACTTACCCTGTTTCAAAGATCTGGGCTGGTTGTATTGCTTTCATTGCTTCCCCTGGTTCCATGTACTAATTCATTATAGTGTCAACCTTTACTTGCTCTTACTAAATCAAATGCACATTTGGACCAGCCTGACATTTCAACCATCTATCCATCTAGTCATACATTTAAAAAAAACCCTGGTTGACCAGCTCTTATTTGTAAGGCATCTTGTAATATAGGAGTTATAGAGATGAATAAGGTAATTCCCCGTATTTATTAACTTCACATTTAGTCAAGGAAGTTATACACAGAAAACAGAACCAATACCTATAAACAATATAGACAAAGGAGAAGAGGAGAGGTTGTTTATCGCCAGAAGGAAGTAGGGGAGCCAGAATGATCTTTTCAAAAAACAAATCAGATCATGTCTCTCCTCTACTTAAATCCCTCTAATGGTTTCCCCATCACATTCAAAATAAAACATAAAAGTGAGTGTTTCAAGCCAATCTCCAGGTTTTCAGCCAGTCTTAAATCCTCCTATTTTATCTCTTATTCACTGTGTGTCTGCCACACTGGTCTTCAATTCAAATAGGAGGTAAAATATAAATATTTTCATAAATTGCCTACTGGTTGCATTTGTTGTGTTTATATGTCAAAGGAGCCCCTCTGTAGCACGTCAAAAACAGTGGAGCACCATAAAATGCTTTTGGTAGCATCAAAATTTCCCAATGACAGGCCACAGGGGAAAGAAAGAAAACTTTATGCTAGGACTTGTCATCACATCCATAGTGCAGTGCTTTGGTTTTGAAGTGATGTCTTTCCACAGTAGCCCTAAAATTCAACACTAGGAACAAACTCATCTGGAAAAGCCTTCTCTGATTATATATCTTTTGGAAGTTTCATGATAAGTGAAAGGATGGTTTTCATAGCAATGATAATAACAGCAGCTAACATTTATTGAGCACATTGCTATGTATTTATGTCAAGCAGTAATGCTAATTTCTTTATACCTAGCATTTAAGTTAATTCAAGTTAATTCCCTTCAAACCCATGAGGTAGTGCTGTTACTATTATTATTGTTTAGATGAAAAAGCAAATTTAGTGTAGTCAGTACTTTGCACTAGAATATAATTTGCTATCTAGAATGAGCTTTAATTTTTTAATTTTTTAGAATGCGCTTTTTATGCCATGTATCACTTAATGTCAATATAACAACTTTTTGTTACATCATAGCAAATCTTTCTGGATTACTTATTATTCCAAGTAGTGTTAGCACCTGTTTTATGTTTTGAAGCCCTAGAAATATAAAACTATTGCAAATGATAGTTTGTCCCTAAACCTAGGCCTGTAGATGGGTACAGCAATGAATGTAGAGGCAAATTATTTTGATAGATTAAAAACTGTACCCTTGAAAAAAACTATATCTTTGTTTTTCTTAATAAATGCAATTAAATATGAGTATGTATTTTGACAATTTCTCAAAAGGCATTGGAAGTAAATACTGTTATTTTAAATAATGACATGATTTAAAAAAATCATTAGTCTCTCAGTGCTATCAAATTTCAATATTTACTCAGTGTCTCCTCTGGTTGAGACCGCCATGGATTAAAGTAATACATTTTGCAGTGAGAAAAGACACATCAGGCTTTAAAGTGGTTTATTGAAGCCTGATGTGAGGGGTTTGTTTCTTCTTATATTTACAGAGCAGAAGGCTCTCCTGGAGTGCTTGAGAATCTAATTATTAAGCCTGACTTAGGTGGGACTCATAAACTGGCATTTTAACCAGTATCCAAGTGATTTAATTTAGTATCAGGGAAGTCATTTTGAAAAATATTGTTCTCAGATATACTCAAAGTACTTCTTTACCTAGGAAAAAAAAGAGGAACCAAGCAACATCTGATTTGATTAAAGGAATAGAAAAACAGGGAAAGAAGACCCCCATCACTGGTAAAGTAGGGTTGCCAAATTTAGTAAATAAAAACATAAGACATATAGTTAAATTTGAATTTCAAATAAATAATGGATTTTTTTTTCAGATAAGCAACAGATAATTGTGTCTCATATAATATTTGGGAGGTCTTGTGGTAAAAAATTAGTCATTGTTTAACTGAAATGCAAATTTACTTAGGCATCTGTTCTTTTATCTGGCTATGTTATAGAGAGGACAAACAAGTTTTAATTTAATGGATTTTTCAGTTTGCACTCATGTTTTTCTAGGCCCAATTGGACATAATAAAGGGCCTTTTTCATTTTCATGTCATAAGAGTGATAGCATATTTTATTACGAAAAAATTTTTTAATCTAAAACTAAAGAAAAAAACATAGGAAACAAGAATAAAAATTCTGCACCATTCATAGCAAATATATTGCTAGGTACCCCCTTCCAGCTGAATATAGTTCAGTCTGGCAAAGGTGTTGAGATAGAATCCACTAGCATGCTCCATATTACCTAGGACAAGATCTCTTTCCTAAGCCAAGCTGAGCTGCTATTCTCATCATGAAAATATCATAATTAGCTCCCATAATTATCAGGGAGAAGCCCTACATGCTTTTCATTGGTTAACTTGAAAGGGATTATTTTCTGATTAAAATAAAATCCCCCTTTTCTTGATATCAGATGTCCAGCCAATTCAGTTATCCATTAAACAACCATAACTTCACAATTAAAGGGGACGATCTTTAGAAGTAGAAAATAAGACGGTGCCAGCATACATTCCATACCTATATACATGGGATCATGAGTAAGCTTACCCTTATCGCCTTTAAAATATGATTAGGATTTGTTCTGGTTCTGGATTAAAAGCAGCAGGGAGGTTGTTCGTTGAATCTGAGAATTCAGTGCACTGAGAAATTGTGTTGGAAAATTCTACAAACTAAAGACTGTCCCAGGGTGGTTGGGCTGGGAACATGAAACCTTCTGCTCTTCAGTGTCTCTGTAGAACCCACTCCTTTACAGTAATGGACCTTCAGCAATGAGGATATAGCTACCTGCACTTTCAGGCTTCTCAGAGGCTAATTCAGGTCTCCATTCTCAATCGATTCCCTTATTCCTTTCCTTGCCAGACATGAGCAAAATGGGAAGCAGAGGTGCGGCATGAGAATCCAAACCATGACTTCCACCTGGCACCAACCCATTGCTTGGTCCTCAGCTATCAGAGCCCTCAGCTGCTATTGGAAGTAACTTCTGCAACCCTAGCTAGCTTTAGAGCTATCACCTGCTCTGTCTGGCTCATAGCATCTCTGTAGGTATATTAATTTTCTAGTTGTCATAACAAACTACCACAAAGTGAGTGGCTTAAAACAACAGGAATTTATCAACTCATGGGATTCTTTCAGGCTAGAAATTGGATGTCTAGGTGTCAACAAGGCCATGCTTCCTCAGAAATGCAAAGAAAAATCTGTTCCATGCCTCTCTTTTAGCATTTGGTAGTTTGCTGGCCATTTTTGGTGTTCCTTGACTTTTGCTGTATCACCCATGTTTTCATGTTCACATAGTGTTCTCTCAGTGTGTGCATCTATGTCCAGATTTCGCCCTCTCATAAGGACACCGGTCATCTTGGATTAGAGGCCCACTCTACTCCAGAATAATCTTATAATAACTAATTTTACAGGGAATGACTAGATTTCTAAATAACCTCCCATTCTGAGGTACTGGGGCTTAGGACCACAACATAATAATTTGGGGCTGGGACACAATTTGATCCATACAGTAGGGTTCAAGAGAAATGACAAATGTGAAAGCACCATGGGAACTTAAGCGTGATATATAGATTTTACTGGAGGGAAAAGGGAAGAGCCTTCTCTGTTTTCTTGACATTTGCACTAGTTAATTTTCACCATTATCCTTACACTGTAAATGGAAGGAAATAGTTGCTTTTCTCTTTCCATGGGGTTCTTTCTCACCTAACATGGAGGATGAATCACTCATCGAAAACAATAAAGATTATATATGAGAAAGTAAAATAAAACTTCAAATACAAGATTATAGGGGCACCTGGCTGGCTCAGTTGGTTAAGTGTCCAAATCTTGATTTCAGTTCAGTTCATGATCGTAGGGTCCTGAAAACAAGCCCTTTGTCGGGCACCACAAAATATAAGATTATATATGAAAGTGGATATTTGTATATAAGGGGCAAATGAAAATTGAAGCTACACAGTAAGTCCTCCTCTTGCATAGTAACTGTAACTTACAGTCACTGTATTTGGGGAATTACTGTACGTCACTATCAGTATTGTGTGCGATGCTGCGCTAAGCGTTTTGAGTATGCCATTTTATTCACATAACAACTGTGGGCAATATTGTAATGCCCATTTTAGAAATAAAATGATGACTTTGAGGTTCAGACCTTTCATGATGGAAAGCCACCCAGGTAGGGGGCTTTGGAGCTGGCAGCACATTCTAGTTACCTGAACTTGAAGCCTATGCTCTTAATCACTGTGCCCTGAGGAGGGCTCAGAGGGAGCAGGTGGGTGTGGAAAAGAGGGAGAGAAATAGGCCACACGTGTGAAAGACATTATAAAAGAGGAATCAAGAGGACTGGGAGTAGGCTAGATTTGAGAGGGAAGGAGGAGTTGGCAGAGGTCCCTGAGGATTTGAGCTTGTGTGACTGGAGAATGATGGTAACTCTGACAGAAGTAAAGAAGTGCAGAGGGAACAACTGGGGGAAAGAGAGGACCAGGGTGGTGATGAGCTCAGTTTCAGACATGCCCAGCTTGGGCCTCAAAACCCTAAGAGAAATAGCGGGGGAGCCCACGGTGCCAGCAATCCAGTAATCCACGGGCACAGATGCAGAGGAAAAGTCAAGTGTTGCAACAGACATAGGAGAAACTGGAAGGAAATGAGAAACATCAGGTTTAAATTTTCCCAGTTCTAAATTTTTAGAGAATTTTCTTATAAGAGGCCACTTCAATCCTGTTTATTGATGATTGGTGAGAGGGTGGGGTGTGAATTATATTTCTTCATCGCCACTGCCCAGTTCAAACTTAATCTTTTGAGATTAAATATCTTCCCCCATTTTTCTCAAAAAAAAAAAAGGCAAAACAATTTAAATTATAAAGTATCCAAGAAAAATAAACCTATTCCTATTCATTTCTAGTAATGGCTGCCTTTTTCACTAAGAATCAAGGGAATTCAGCATTTTCCTTTGTCTTTTTATGGTTTGCTGCATGATGTTAGGTAATATAATTTCTGTTTCTTGTGTTTCTAGTTGTAAAAGAAATCTGATCATAAATATTTTGTGACTGTATGAGCATTTGTCATTTTCTTTAACATGAAATTTTAATGGAATAAGTATTTATGTAAATCTGCACATACTAAATTAACTCATATTTGTATGTGGAGGAGAAGATAGTACAAGGTGATTTCTCACAACACAAATTCTGATTTGCTACCTAATAAATCATGTACTTAAAAATGTTGAGGGCATATTGATACCCTGACTCCTTATAATGTCCAATCTCTTCTACCCTCATGAAGACTCCTTCCTTCTATTGTCAATTGCTATATCCCATAGCATAAAAACTTACATCATCTTTCCTATACCTTTGTCCCAGTCCCCCTCCAGTAGCTTGCCAACTAGACTAACTTGGTTAGTCTCACTAGTTCTTGTTCTTTTTGTTTTTATTGGTATAGTACAATAGTGTGTTGCCAACTCTTTGTTAATTACCATCCTCTAATAAACCATGAACAGGTCATTGTTGATTCAACTTTAGAGCAAAGTCCCTACACATGAGAGAGACAGAAAGTAATCATTCCCACCGGATTCTCAATGTGGTCTCAAGACAAGAGGCATCAGCGTCACCTGGAAAATTTGTTAGAAAGGCAAATTCTTGAGACCCACTATCTCAGCAATTTGGGAAAAGGCATTAAGTCCAGCAATCCTCATTTTAACCAATCCCATGGGTAATTCTGATGCATAATGAAATTTGAGAACGACTATATTAGAGTAACTGAATTTACTTAGCATAGAATGAGGGTTGTTCTTGACAGAACAAAATTAATATTCCCTGCTTTTTATCAAGAGAGACTGAGCTTCATTGGAAGGGCTTTTGTTGTTTGTTTTAGGAGAAATGGTGACCTGCCTCTGCCATTAGCTGAGTAACCTTGGCAAACCTCTTGACCTCTCTGTGTTTCATTTTCTTTATCTATAAAATTAAAACTTCAAACTCTATCGATGGTGTGCTTCCAATTCTAATAATTTACATTCTTATTTTTGGTACAATTTCTTTTTATTTTTAAGAGGAAAGGCAAGAATCTGCACCATAAGGTACAGATATTAACATCTGTACATGGTAGTGAAACCCACATCTTTGATCTTTTTAGGTAACAGTCTATCAAGCATATTTTGTACAAAAAAAAAAAAAAACAAAACAAAAAAACGAGTATATCTCTCTAGTGGAGGTGAGTAAACTTTTTCTTTAAGAGGCCAAACAGTAAATATTTTGGGCTTTGGGGACTATTGGTCTTGTCACTATTACTTAACCCTATTGTTGTAATGTAATAGCCTAAAGAATAAGTTAAGGATCATGGCTAAAGTTTCAATAAAACTTTACTAACAAAAACTTAGTGGGCCATAGTTTGCCAAACCCCTGCTTTATAATGCCTTCATTTTTTAAAAAAATTAAAATAAAAGATTTAACCATTTTGTAGTTGATGGCTTAGTCATTGGTCAGCTATTCAATTGTCATTTCACTAACAATCCACTAACTGATCACAGTGATCAAAAGCAACCAAAAAATAGCTAATGTTCCTATTCTGCCTTATGGTAATTGATCTGTAAACAATCAAGTAAAGCATTTTGTTGACCAGACCCAGCTTTATGACTAATCCCCTACCTTAATGTCTAATGGAAACGAATATTCTGTTGTCATAGACACACTTTAAAAAAAAAAAAAAAGATTTTATTTATTTGACAGAGAGAGATCACAAGTAGGTAGAGAGTCAGGAGGAGAGAGAGGGGGAAGCAGGCTCCCCGCTGAGCAGAGAGCCTGATGCGGGGCTTGATTCCAGGACCCTGAGATCATGACCTGAGCCGAAGGCAGCAGCTTAGTGCACTGAGCCACCCAGGCACCCCATCATAGACACACTTTTAAATAGTTTGGGATTACTGTTCCTACCATGTCACAGGGCATACCAAAAGAGAAATTAGTTTTCCTCTATAGCTGTGGATCTTATAGTGATCATTTAGCTGATACTCCAATCTAAAATTCTTATCCGTAGGCTACCTCTGGAGGATAGTTATTAATACTCTGTCTTATCAAAAGGTCTTGATAAGACATCCTTAACAGGGCTCCTTTGTTTAAAATCATGACTGAAAAAGGTAAAGATACCAGTGCATTATTGTTACATTACTGTAACAATAATGACATGCAAATAAATTCAAAACCTACTATTAATGTACTTTCCTAATTAGTAGGTTAGCGAGCCGGGGTAGAGGAGAAGAACCCAGATAGTGCTTTCATTTTTAATGGTATGATGCATCACAGAAACACAAGGAACTGGGCTCATTTCATAAATGGAAAAAAAAAAAAAAACACTAGACATCTTTCCAAGTATAACAAGAAAACATGTTGGGTAATTTTGAAATTTCCCACCCTTCACTCTGGTCCCAACTGAAAGCATATGCCAGAGCAACAGCTTGAACTTATTCTGAACTTTGGGTTAGATTCATGCTAACTATCCTTATTTTGTTTTTTGGTGTTTTTTTTTTTCCAGAATTATCTATATTAGCCCTCTGGGCCAACTTATAATTACTCCTCAACTGAATTTTTGTAGGATATAGTGATATGGAAGGAGAAGTCTTGGACTCTTCACCAACTTGATAGACATGTTGTCCCTGCGTGCTGAGTGGAAAATGGACACCACAGAGATAACAGCCTATTGCGTTTTAGAATAATTTCCAATAGGGTAAATTTTCAAAAAGTATCAGTGAAATGAGAAATGAAGATGGAACTGAAATTATGTAGGCTTTGGGATATGCATCTGAATGTGCAAAAGGGCATCTGTCATCCACCTTCCCCTGCTTTTTCAAAGAAGAACATCATATAGTCTATAATCCCATTTCCCCTGCTTTTTCAAAGAAGAACATCATATAGTCTATAATCCCATTTCTTCAGTGGCAGGAGATAAATATATCACATTTTAGGGCTAAATACTTTCCAGTGGCTGTTATTTTTATCATAAGACATACCACACTGGATATCACCCATATTCCTGGCATACTCACTGATCAAGTTTATGCCAGCAGCATTCTACTACAATACCCTGCCACATGGCTCACTATCAGCCCAGTATTAGAAAAGCCAGAAACGTTGGGGAATTAAGGCTCCCAGGACCAGCTCTCACTCAGGCATGGCTGATGTTGAAGGATAAATACCCTAACCTCCCCAACCTGTCAGGTTTGCTAAATCCAGGTGTGTTCTGTATGCACTTTCCCAGAGAAACTGAGCCCCAGTTGTTCCCAGCAATAATCTGCTTGATAATGCACCTCCTTCCCTTCTTTGCCTTTTTTTTAAAGGTTTATTTATTTATTTATTTGACAGAGAGCGATCACAAGTAGGCAGAGAGGCAGGCAGAGAGAGAGAGAGAGAGAGGAGGAGGAAGCAGGCTCCCTGCCGAGCAGAGAGCCCAATGCAGGACTCGATCCCAGGACCCTGAGATCATGACCCGAGCCGAAGGCAGCGGCTTAACCCACTGAGCCACCCAGGCACCCCTTTGTCTTATTTTCTGCTCTCCTACGGATTCCCTTTGAGATAGCTTCCTAAATAAAGCACTTGCCCTCAAATCTTTGTCTTAGCATCTGCTTCTTCCAAAGCACATACTCAGGAAATCTTTTATATATTGGTACAAGCATTCAGTAAATTCGAGTTCAACTTTCTTCTATTCTTTGTATTTTATTAGTGAGGTAAACTGAAAAGAAGATGGTGATTACAGCTCAAAAATGGGTTCACCAAAGGTCTCTCAAATCTCTATCCCTGCTAAGTTCTTTATAGATTCTGGACACTAGTCCTTTATCTGATATGTCGTTTGCAAATATCTTCTCCCATTCTGTCAGTTGTCTTTTGATTTTGTTAACTGTTTCCTTTGCTGTGCAAAAGCTTTTGATCTTGATGAAATCCCAGTAGTTCATTTTTTCCCTTGCTTCCCTTGCCTTTTGCGTTGTTCCTAGGAAGATATTGCTGCGGCAGAGGTTGAAGAGGTTGCTGCCCGTGTTCTCCTCAAGGATTTTGATGGATTCCTTTCGTACATTGAGGTCCTTCATCCATTTTGAGTCTATTTTTGTGTGTGGTGTAAGGGAATGGTCCAATTTCATTTTTCTGCATGTGGCTGTCCAATTTTCCCAGCACCATTTATTGAAAAGGCTGTCTTTTTTCCATTGGACATTCTTTCCTGCTTTGTCGAAGATTAGTTGACCATAGATTTGAGGGTCTATTTCTGGGCTCTCTATTCTGTTCCATTGATCTATGTGTCTGTTTTTGTGCCAGTACCATGCTGTCTTGATGATGACAGCTTTGTAATAGAGCTTGAAGTCCGGAATTGTGATGCCACCAACGTTGGCTTTCTTTTTCAATATCCCTTTGGCTATTCGAGGTCTTTTCTGGTTCCATATGAATTTTAGAATTATTTGTTCCATTTCTTTGAAAAAGATGGATGGTACTTTGATAGGAATTGCATTAAATGTGTAGATTGCTTTAGGTAGCATAGACATTTTCACAATATTTATTCTTCCAATCCAGGAGCATGGAACATTTTTCCATTTCTTTGTGTCTTCCTCAATTTCTTTCATGAGTACTTTATAGTTTTCTGAGTATAGATTCTGTGTCTCTTTGGTTAGGTTTATTCCTAGGTATCTTATGGTTTTGGATGCAATTGTAAATGGGATTGACTCCTTAATATCTCTTTCTTCTGTCTTGCTGTTGGTATAGAGAAATGCAACTGATTTCTGTGCATTGATTTTATATCCTGACACTTTACTGAATTCCTGTATAAGTTCTAGCAGTTTTGGAGTGGAGTCTTTTGGGTTTTCCACATATAGTATCATATCATCTGCGAAGAGTGATAATTTGACTTCTTCTTTGCCGATTTGGATGCCTTTAATTTCCTTTTGTTGTCTGATTGCTGAGGCTAGGACCTCTAGTACTATGTTGAATAGCAGTGGTGATAATGGACATCCCTGCCGTGTTCCTGACCTTAGCGGAAAAGCTTTCAGTTTTTCTCCATTGAGAATGATATTTGCGGTGGGTTTTTCATAGATGGCTTTGATGATATTGAGGTATGTGCCCTCTATCCCTACACTTTGAAGAGTTTTGATCAGGAAGGGATGTTGTACTTTGTCAAATGCTTTTTCAGCATCTATTGAGAGTATCATATGGTTCTTGTTCTTTCTTTTATTGATGTGTTGTATCACATTGACTGATTTGCGGATGTTGAACCAACCTTGCAGCCCTGGAATAAATCCCACTTGGTCGTGGTGAATAATCTTTTTAATGTACTGTTGAATCCTATTGGCTAGTATTTTGTTGAGTATTTTCGCATCTGTGTTCATCAAGGATATTGGTCTATAGCTCTCTTTTTTGGTGGGATCCTTGTCTGGTTTTGGGATCAAGGTGATGCTGGCCTCATAAAATGAGTTTGCAACACCCAAAGAACAAATAATCCAATCAAGAAATGGGCAGAAGACATGAACAGACATTTCTGCAAAGAAGACATCCAGATGGCGAACAGACACATGAAAAAGTGCTCCATATCACTCGGCATCAGGGAAATACAAATCAAAACCACAATGAGATATCACCTCACACCAGTCAGAATGGCTAAAATCAACAAGTCAGGAAATGACAGATGCTGGCGAGGATGCGGAGAAAGGGGAACCCTCCTACACTGTTGGTGGGAATGCAAGCTGGTGCAGCCACTCTGGAAAACAGCATGGAGGTTCCTCAAAATGTTGAAAATAGAACTGCCCTATGACCCAGCAATTGCACTATTGGGTATTTACCCTAAAGATACAAATGTAGTGATCCAAAGGGACACATGCACCCGAATGTTTATAGCAGCAATGTCCACAATAGCCAAACTATGGAAAGAACCTAGATGTCCATCAACAGATGAATGGATCAAGAAGATGTGGTATATATACACAATGGAATACTATGCAGCCATCAAAAGAAATGAAATCTTGCCATTTGCAACAACATGGATGGAACTAGAGCGTATCATGCTTAGCGAAATAAGTCAAGCAGAGAAAGACAACTATCATATGATCTCCCTGATATGAGGAAGTGGTGATGCAACATGGAGGCTTAAGTGGGTAGAAGAAGAAGAAATGAAACAAGATGGGATTGGGAGGGAGACAAACCATATGTGACTCTTAATCTCACAAAACAAACTGAGGGTTGCCGGTGGGAGGGGGTTTGGGAGAAGGGGGTGGGATTATGGACATTGGGGAGGGTATGTGCTTTGGTGAGTGCTGTGAAGTGTGTAAACCTGGTGATTCACAGACCTGTACCCCTGGGGATAAAAATATATGTTTATAAAAAATAAAAAATTAAAAAAAAAAAAATCTCTATCCCTGGAGATGTCACAAGTTGAGGTAGACACTATGCTGCCTGCAGTGGTTGTGGTAATACTTATCTGAATCTCTGGGAAAGAACTCGGATTTTTAATTTATACAGCCTGGCTGGCTTTGACAATCAAAGCATTAGAACCAGTCTTTTAGTCAAAACTGTTTGGATCCTTCTACTCTGTGCTTATTGAATTATGTTGTCTGAAAATACAGAAATAAAGCTCTCGAAGGTAAAATCACTGAATTGCACTCATGGTTATCAAAACCAGGGTTAGAATATTTATTCTGAAACATATTGTGTTTGTAATATGTGTCAGGTCCTCATTTGATCCTTACAGTGACCTGTAAACTTAGTCATATTATAAACTCTATTTTACAGATGTGGGAACTGAGGCCAGAGAGGTTAAGCAGTTTACCTAAAATCACATCCAGTAGAGCCAGGTTTCCAAACCAGACTCTTCTCAGCTGATGGTAGCTCTTCTGCCTCTGTAGAGGTTCCTTCCTTGGTTCTTAGCTATCAGACATATGGTGAGAGACGTCTTCCATAGGGTACAACGATGACATAGGGAGACCAACTTTGGACCCAGAATAAAGAAACCTAGATTTTAGGGCCAGTTGGTTGTTTGATAGACAAATTTTTCCATTTCTTTAAATCTTATTTCTCCTATATAAAATGAAGATGTTGAATAGTTTGTCCCTTGCAATTATGAAATTACACTGCTTTTTTTCTTGGGAAGAAGTAGGAAATTTTCCTTTTCAAACTACTACAGTTTTATTAATGTACCATAATTGTCAGTAGCTACAGATTTCAGTAACCCAACCTAAGATGTAACACAGAGTTAAAGAGTTTGTTTACTGGACTAAAAATGCAATGTTTATTGGATTGAAAACGTTAGATAACCATAGACTAGTAGGCAAATTTTAGGTGTTTAAAATGATTCAAATAAGCATTCAGATGGAAAAAGAAATTATCTCAAGTGTCCCTAAAAAAAAAGATAATGCTAACTTTAATTATCTCTATCAAACTACTCTATATTTATCACTGTCTACTTCAGTTTTATACTTATTAGAGAAGAAACGGTTGCAGATCTAGCCAAGAACCAAAATATTGATACCTCACCAACCTTTCAATATGGTGGTTTCCCCCAACTCACTTCTCTCCTTCTCCCAATATCCTCTGTGTTATTCCTTATGCTCCACAGGCAAGTAAAACCATATGATAACTGACTCTCTTTGCTTGACTTATTTCACTCAGCATAATCTCCTCCAGTCCTGTCCCTGTTGATACAAAAGTTGGGTATTCATCCTTTTTGATGGAGGCATAATGCTCCATTGTATATATGGACCACATCTTCTTTATCCTTTGTCTGTGGAAGGGCATCTTGGCTCTTTCCACAGTTTGGCGATTGTGGCCATTGCTGCTATGAACCTTGGGGTATAGATGGCCCTTCTGTTCACTACATCTGTATCTTTGGGGTAAATACCCAGTAGTGCAATGCAGGGTCTAGGTGTAAGGTTAGGTTGTGTGTTTGAGACTTTTCTTACTTCTTGAGGTAGGCCTGTATTGCAATATACTTCCCTCTTAGGACCCAGTTTGCTGGGTTTGGGCTATACATGTTCATTTTCATTTGCTTCCATGTACTTTTTAATTTCTTCTTTAATTTTATGGTTTACACATTCATTCTTTAGTAGGATATTCTTTAACCTCCATGTATTTGTGGTTTTTCCAAATTTTTTCTTGTGGTTAACTTCAAGTTTCATAGCATTGTGGTCTGAAAATATGCACAGTATAATCTCAATCCCAACCTTTTTGTATTTCTTGAGGGCTGATTTGTGACACAGTATGTGATCTATTCTGGAGAATGTTCCATGTGCACTCAAAAAGAGTGTGTATTCTGCTGCTTTAGGATGAAATGTTCTGAATTTATCTGTTAAGTCCATCTGGTACAGTGTCATACGAAGCCATTGTTTCCTTGTTGACTTTCTGCTTAGATGATCTGTGCACTGATGTAAGTGGGGTGTTAAAATTCACTGTTATTATTGATTATTTTCAATGTTTCTTTGTTTGTTACTAATTGAATTCTATACTTTGGGTGCTTCCAAGTTGGGTGTATAAATATTTGTAATTGTTGTATCTTCTTGATGGATAGACTCCTTAATTATGATACAGTGCCCTTCTTCATCTCTTGTTACAGTCTTTGGTTTAAAATCTAGTTTGTCTGATATAAATATGGCTACTCCAGCTTTCTTTTGATGGTCATTAGCATGATGGATGGTTCTCAATCCCTTTGCTTTCAATCTGCAGGTGTCTTTGGGTCTAAAATGAGTCTCTGGCAAGCAGCATATAGATGGGTCTTGGTTTTTTATCCATTTTGATAGCCTATGTCTTTCGAGTAGAGCATTTAGTCCCTTTACATTCAGAATGATTGTTGATAGACATTAATTCAATGGCTTTGTGTTACCTGTAAAGTTGGTGGTTCTAGTGATGTTCTCTATTCCTTTCTAGTCTTTGTTGATTTGGTCCTTTTTTTCCTCACTCAGAGTGCCCTTTAGTATTTCTTGCAGGGCTAGTACAGTGGTCATCAATGCCTTTAGTTTTGTTTGTCTGGGAAACTCTTTATCTCCCTTATTCTGAATGACAGCCTTGCTGGATAAAGTATTCTTGGCTACATATTTTTTTCTATTCAGCACTTTGAATATATAATGCCACGTTCTTCTGGCCTGCCAAGTTTTTGTGGACAGATCTGCTGTGAACCTGATCTTCCCTTGTAGGTTAAAGACGTTTTTCCCCCTTGCTGCATTCAGAAGATTTCCTTGTCTGTGTATTTTGTGTTTGATTCTGATATGTCTTGGTGATTGCCAGCTTTTGTTGAATTTGATGGAAGTTTCCGTGTCCTTTGGATTTTGATGTCTGCCTCCTTCTCAAGGCTACGGGATAAATAAAATAAACCTTCTCAAATACACCTTCTGCCCCCTTTTTTTCTTTCTTCATTTTCTAGGACTCTTATGATAAGAATGTTATTATGTGTAATGAGTTGCTGAGTTCCCTAAGTCTACATTCGTGATCCAATACCTTTCTTACCCTCTTTTTTTCAGCTTCATTTTTTCCACAGCTTTATCTTCTATATTCATTCCTCTACTTCATCCATCTTCATTATTATGGTATCCATTCAGGTTTGCATCTCAGTTATAGCATTTTTTAATTTTGGCCTAACTAGTTTTTAGTTCTTTTACCTCTGCAGTAAGGGATTCTCTCGTGTCTTCTATTCTTTTTCCAAGCCCATCTAGTATCCATACAATTGTTTTAAATTCTAGTTCAGACATCTTACTTATATTGATTAAATCCCTGGCCATATTGATTAAATCCCTGGAAGATGTAGGTGAATCCCTACATCTTCCCATATTGTCAAGATGGGGGAGAGGGGAAGGAATCAGATTCTAGGTGTGTTTTGATCTCCTTGTTAAAAGAAACTAGATCCTATATATAAATTATGTATAAACTCAGAAAAAATTAAAACTTGCTTTTTCTGATTCCCAGGGTGGTGAGGGGGACAAAGGAAGCTAGACCCTGTTTCACCTAGAGCTGAAGCTTTGCAGCACTCTATGATCAATAGACTTGGTGCATGTGAGGGGTGTGCTGGTCTCCTGAGTTGGGGGCCCATTGTGCTGATTCTCAGATGGACTTGCCCTAATGGAGATGCACCTTCAGAGTGCAGGGGTCTGGGCTTCATGTAAGTGACTGTGTCCTCCTTGGCAGTGCTATTTTGGTCACTGAAATTTATTAGTACTGACGAACAGGGTGAAATGGTGCAGCCCGCTCTCCCTTCCCGGACTAGGGAGCTCACGCCCATCACTCTTCAGGAAACCCTCATAGAAGAGCAAATAATCGCCTCTCTTGTGTCTCCAGCTTCCACCAAATCCCCACCTTCACCCTGCCTGCGTCTGAACTGTCCACTTGCCAGGCGGCACAGCACTCCTGTGTTTTATTCAAGTTGGAGGCTGGGTTTCAAAACCCCAAATTTTAGAGATCCAAGCAGCATGGACTCGGGCTGATCCTCTGGGGGATGGTCTCACTGCACTGTGGCCGGTGCCAGCTTGTCCCAGAAATTGGTTGTATGACTGCACAGTGATTCAGAATTCATGATAAAGCTCAACAGAAGGCCTCATTGTCCTCTGCCACCAATCCTGTTCCTTTCTTACTGAATGGGGAAGCTCAATGGCACCCTTTGGGTCTTCTGCCCTGGAGAGGCTTGGATACCTCTCCCAAATGTATTCCAAGCTTCTCCCCATGCAACCCAGGGATCTTCAGACCACACTGCCTGTTCGCGGGTCTCTGCCTTCCTTCCATACCAGAGCACCACTGAGCCCTCCAGGTGTGACCCTGGCAATGGCATGTACCTCAGAAACTTCAGCCTCTGGAGTCTGCTGTTTACAAAAACTTGTGGTATTCAGCCCCTCTTCTTTTCACAGTCAGTGGTTCTGAGCAAGAGTTCTTCTTGTGCAATTTCCCACATGTACTTTCACCCTTTCTATGTCTCTCTTTCTTTCTCTCTTGCTCCTTTCTCCACGATCAGGGCTCCCTCCCCATTGTAGCAGCTGTAGCTCTTCTCTGCTCCAAGTCAACTCTCCACAGCTCCTGCTTCCCACCATGCGGTGGTTTGTTCACCTTAGTTGTGCATTTTTGCTGTCCTAGTCCTCAGATTGATTTCTTGAGTGTTCAAAATGATTTTATACTTATCTAGCTGTGTTCAAAGAAGGAGGCGAGCCTAGGGTTCCCTACCCTTCCACCACTTTAACTCTTCCTCCAGAAGTCTTTTTTAAGTTTCTTATTTGATTATTTGAACATTTTAAGATGATTCACATAGTTAGGTTTTTAAGTTCCTTTGAATATGTAAAAGTGACAAGATTAGTGGAATCGAATCATTTTAGTTTATGTGAATGACCCTTAATGTAGAATATATATATTCCTGAGGATGATCTTAAAAATAGTTATGTATAATGAAAGTAATTTTATCAAGGAAAATTTACAGGTGTCTTTCCATAAAAAACAGCATCTCCAAAGCATATTAAAATCTATGCTAGGGATGCCTGGGTGGTTCTGTGCATTGAGCATCTGCTTTCAGCTCAGGTCATGATCCCATGGGTCTGGGATTAAGTCCCACATCAGGCTCCTTGTTAAGTGGGAAGCCTGCTTCTCCCTCTGCCTGCCACTTCCCCTGCTTGTGCCCTCTCCCTCTCTTTCTCTCCAAATAAAGAAAGAAAATATTTTTAAAAAAACTATGCTATAAGGAAATGTATCAGCTCACCTCCAAAACACCCAGCCTATATTTGGTGTCCCCTTTTTAGGATTAATTCAAAGCCTCTTCAATAAGAAATGGATACCTCAACACAGACTGCTTGGGAGGAACACAGGGTGGGACACAGGAACTAGGGATCCACATCAGACAAGGGTGCTGATTATTCTCTTGACCATGCTATTTATGAGTTATTTCTAATACCTTGATTAAGAAATAGATATCAAAGTATATGAGTGAGAGAGAGAAAGAGAAAAAGGGGAAGCATATACATATATATATATATACATATACATATATTTGTAACAATTTGTTGAGGTCAGTAAAATGTGTGGTATAGGGTGCCTGGGTGGCTCAGTGGGTTAAAGCCTCTGCTTTCGGCTCAGGTCATGATCCCAGGGTCCTGGGATCGAAGCCCGCATCAGGCTCTCTGCTCCATAAGGCTACTTTCAGATTGGGTTGGCTGCTGGTTGCAGTAGTACATTGTTAATGGCTGCCCCATGTGCTAGAATATGAGTCACTTTAAACAGTTCCACTATAAATCAGTCTCTGACAATGTGTGCATATAGTATAGCATTTACTCTTGTTACTTGGGGGAAGTTCCTGGTAATATTCTTTCTCCTCCTCCTCTATTTTATCCATCTCTTCCCAAGTTTCATCACTGCTCACACTTAAATGCTTGCCAAAATTTACATCTATCCAGACCCGAAATGAACCAAAGTAAATAAAAAATTCCAGATGTGACCTCAACTGGATATATTTGCCACCCCGAGTCTCAGGGCTAGAGCGTTATGAAGCTAATGCTTTTTCCTGGCCTTATACCACTAAACACTGTTTTGATCTTTCTTATTTGGGTGTCAGATCACAAAATCCATTCTGTGTGCACACTCTTGGGCTTTTTTGGGGGGGCAATGTTACTCACCAGGTATATTTGGTCAATGTTACTCACCAGGTATATTTGGTCACCAAATTATCTGTGGTATGTGCTTTTTTTCAAATGCATTAGCGAATATTTTGTGAAATGAATTCCAATTTGTTATTTTGGGACACTTTTACGTATGTCTGGGACTCAAGCTGCTTTCTGGTCTAGCTGCAGATTTTGTTTTAGGACTATTACACATTTTTCAGCAGTCCACCAATGAGCCATTAAATGAAACTAGCTTGCTCACTGCAACCTAACCAACCCCAGGCCATCTCTCTCTCTCTCTCTCTCTCTCTCTCTCTCTCACACACACACACACACACACACACACACACACATTGTTTATTTTATTTCCTGTTGTTTGGAATAATTCTTCTTTCCACATACTTGGAAAGGTTCCTAAGGAGATGAATTTGTTCCTTAGATTTGGCATCTTGTTAAGAAGATGCTAATAAAAATCTGAAGACCGAACAAAGTCCCAACCCAAGACAAATGATGGCAGAGGAAACTTGGGGTTTGGGCCCCAACTTCCCCTTTAATGCCCTTTCTTCATTCTTGCCTTACTGTCTCGGAACATCCTGGTCCCCATAGCATGAAAGAGAATGATCTCACTGAGATCTTATATCAACTAACTCTAATTTACTATAAGAGCACTGGTTCTTACCCAGGGTTAATTTTGCCATTCAGGAGGCATTTCACAATGTCTGAGGACATTTTTCATTGTCACAGCTAGGAGAGGAGGTGTGCAACTAACATCTAGGGGATAGAGACTCTAGAGATACTCTAAAGACCGCACTGTCTCACAATGCACAAAATAGCCCCCCCCCAAAGAATTATACTGCCCAAAGGTATTAGTGTTGTTACCTGCTACTGTTTTCAGAGTTTCTTTATCTTTTAAATTGGATCAGGAAAGAAACAAACTTAAACCTATAATCTTATCTCCTATAATTTCAGAGGTAAAAATGGGACACAAGACCTATCAGCTTTTAGAGATTCAAACATAACCAGAGATTTCTATCACATACCACATAACCCCCATCACACACACACACACACACACACACACACACACACACACACCAGTATTTCACCTCCCAGAGAGGAGAGGAGCAGGGACCAGAGCCCAACACTGGCACTTAAAATCTTGTTCTCCTTTATAAGCTTCTTCTTCCAGTCCCGAAAGGAACCTCTTCTTGTCATGGTGGAGAAATTTTCTCTTAAATCAAAGGATTATTCCAGACTTTGTGGCTCATGCTGTCAACTCTGTGTTCTCTATCTCTGTATCAGACTATAGCTTTTACTATTTTGAAAGAAGCTTTTGAAATGATAAAAAAAATATATATATATATATAAATAGATAGCTAAATAAAATAGTTTTCTCTTTTAGATGCTTTGCTTTTGCAATTATAGTCATGTCTTTCAAAAATGTTGCTTCTACTATAGGTTATAGAAGATAATAAAATAATTCAAGCACAATAATATAGATTTTATCTTTTTCTCTATCATTCCCATCCTAGTGGTCATGGCTTAAAGATGAAAACCTTCATCACCATTAAATGGTGGGAGAGAAAAAGAAAGTGAATTGGGAAATATATAGCTTACTAACATAATTCATAATATAAATTTCCCTTCTTTTTTCCCCCCTGTAAACTACCACCTGATGTTTATTCTCATTTAAATTCTTCCCTTCTAAGCAGGTAGGATTATGACTCTTTCCAGAATCTGTTTCTTTAGAATATAATGCCAATCTCACTGAGATGTTGTATTAAGACCAAGATACTGGATGAATTACTCACCACCACCCCCAACCTTACATCTCCCTGCTTCTTCTTGGTGGTTCATACTACTCCCACAGCCTCAAGGGGTCTGGCCTCAGGAGCATGGGAAGCTTCCCTGTGTGTGAGTCTAACTGCACAAGTTTCAGTGACAGGGAGTGAATGAGTCACTGCTCAGATCCTGGCTTTGACCTAGAAGGAGAGTAGGCATCAGCTTAGCCTGGCCTGACCTCAGGATGCGGGCTCCATTCTCTGGTCTCCCTCTGACTTCCAGAGAACTCCCAACTTCCATCTGAACTCTACCTAGATGCTCCCCGCCCCCCTTTTTTGGTATAAAACTGCTATCACAGTTCCATTTCCCTACCAAAAGGATACCAGAAAGGAGACCAAATCTTACTTGTCAACCATGGAAATCTTCCTCTTCAAGATCCTTCTCTTACATTTTGGGCTAATATCAATGGAATCAATCTTTTAAAGGAAAGCTTTAACTTTTTTATAATTTATTTTTTTTAGTGTAACAGTATTCATTGTTTTTGCACCACACCCAGGGCTCCATGCAATCCATGCCCTCTCTAATACCCACCTCCTGGTTCCCCCAACCTCCCACCCCCCCGCCCCTTCAAAACCCTCAGATTGTTTTTCAGAGTCCATAGTCTCTCATGGTTCACCTCCCCTTCCAATTTCCCTCAACTCCCTCTCCTCTCCATCTTCCAATGTCCTCCATGTTATTTGTTATGCTCCACAAATAAGTGAAACCATATGATAAATGACTCTCTCTGCTTGACTTATTTCACTCAGCATAATCTCTTCCAGTCCCATCCATGTTGATACAAAAGTTGGGTATTCATCCTTTCTGATGGAGGCATAATACTCCCTAGTGTATATGGACTGCATCTTCCTTATTCGTCCGTTGAAGGGCATCTTGGTTCTTTCCACAGTTTGGCGACCGTGGCCATTGCTGCTATAAACACTAAGGTACAGATGGCCCTTCTTTTCACTACATCTGTATCTTTGGGGCAAATACCCAGTAGTGCAATGGCAGGGTCATAGGGAAGCTCTATTTTTAATTTCTTGAGGAATCTCCATACTGTTCTCCAAAGTGGCTGCACCAGCTTGCATTCCCACCAACAGTGTAAGAGGGTTCCCCTTTCTCCAC
>NC_081568.1:33142474-33157207 GCF_022355385.1 Mustela nigripes
CTCAATTTCTTTCATGAGTGTTCTGTAGTTCCTCGAGTACAGATCCTTTACCTCTTTGGTTAGGTTTATTCCCAGGTATCTTATGGTTCTTGGTGCTATAGTAAATGGAATCGATTCTCTAATTTCCCTTTCTGTGTTTTCATTGTTAGTGTATAAGAAAGCCACTGATTTCTGTACATTGACTGTATCCTGCCACGTTGCTGAATTGTTGTATGAGTTCTAGTAGTTTGGGGGTGGTCTTTTGGGTTTTCCATATAAAGAATCATGTCATCTGCGAAGAGAGGGAGTTTGACATCTTCATTGCCAATTTGGATACCTTTTATTTCTCTTTGTTTTCTGATTGCTGTTGCTAGAAAGCTTTAATTTTTGTCAATGTTCACAGTCTAAGATAGAATCCTAATTTTTCATGACATTGCTCCCTTCCCCCTCTTTTGTTACTTCTGCTTATTATTTCTGAGGATTTAAAGTGTTCTGAGTATACTTTCAAGATAAATATTACTAAGTCCACTGTTCTAAAACCCAAATCTGATTCCACTCTGCATAAATCATTTCTCCTAGGGTCAAAGTCCTGGCCTCAAGCTGACTTGCTCCGATTCTCAGGTATGGTTTGTAATAGTCCATGTTGCACAAAAGTTTTTGAAATTCTGGATTGATGTTCCCAAAAGAAATAGAGGGGAAGGGGGCAAAAATAGATACAATCTTTTCCTACAATTGAAGTATACCTAGAAAGGAACCCTTGTTTCCTCCCCTTCATTCCTGAATCACAAAGGAAGGATGAAGTCTATATGGGAATAAAAATATTTTGATGCTAAATGATATTAAATTATACTTTGGTGATTTTTGATTCTAAATTATATGTTCTTTTTTATTCTTTTTACTTCACTTTCCACCCCCCACAGTTCTTTTATACCTCTCCCACCATTTAATTATCAGTGCAGTGAAAGCTTTTTTCATTGCTCTGCCCACAAAACGAGAGTGAAGACATCCCAAAACCAGGGGACAGATGAATTTCTGAATGGGCTTTTGTTGAACACATTGTATGGAAGCAAAAGTAAGAGCCAAGTTTTGTGGGAAGCAAAGATATTTTTGTTTGATTTGCTTAGTTTGGAGATTTTGTTTTCTGAAATTCCAAAAACTTGACTATTCTAAGCAAGATGAAAGCTAAAAACTAGATTATAGAGTTTCAAAAATAAACAATAAAATTGAAGTGTTTACAGAATGATAATGTTAGTTATTCTCCCACCCATGAGAAAAGTTCAATTAGAAAGAGGGAAGAGATGAAGTGGAGGAGATTGGAAATATTTAGATCTTAAAGAGAATATCTCTAAGAAATAAGGCAGGAGGATTAAAATTTTAGTTGTTCTAAACTGTTATAGTGCTTGTCTTCTAAGAAACAAATGCCAATATGGGATTAGAAATAAAAGAGATTTATTGGAATAAGGAAACTGTGGGGATGGGGAGAACCAAGAGAGTTGTCAGACCATCATCTGGATCCTGTGAAGGAGAAAAGGAGGGAAGGAGGCAGGGAAGACATAGACAGCAAAATCTAAGATTTTGGTAAAGACTACAGGGAGTCCTCAAGCTGAAGTCACCCATCAGATGAGCCCTACGCCTCCCAGGTGGTTTTCTGACTTTAATATCCCAGCCATGCTCCTTATTGACTGAGAGCAGGCCTTAGAAAGTATGGCTTCCCTCAAATACAGTGATGCATTTCTGAACATGGCAGGTAGAGTTGGAGATCAGATATATTCTCCACAGTCAGAGATCTGAAAGTCATGTTTTCATGATCACCACAGAAACCCATATCAGATTAGAGGAAATCTTACAGCAGAGAAGACTTGTGGCTTGTTTCTCACCTGAGAGAAACCAAGCCCAAGAGTCAAGCCTCAAATCTAATACAACATATAGGTGGTCAAAGGCCAATGACAAGCGAAGGGATCTTGGCAGATTGGCTTAGTGTAATATGATATAGCATCCAAAAATCTGGCTTGGAATGAGTTGGGAAATCCACAAGATTATGGTGTCAGTGTGAATATGACACTAGATGTTGCAACCTGAGATGCAGGCAGAGACTTGGATACGTTACCTGTGACGCCAGGAGTACACAGTGTCTGAAAACCAGGTGGGACTAACCACATCTCAGCTATCAGAGCACACCAAACCATGTGCACACATAAAGAGGAGCTACAGCACAGTAAAGGCTAGTGTGGACTGGGGACACCTCAGTACTCACTGCAGTAGGCATTTACTGGTGAAAGAAACCTCAATAACTAAAGATGGGTACAGACACAAATGTCTGGATGAAGAGGGTAAGGAAGTTAACCAATGCTCTTCTCATCTGGTGTGGAGCAGCATTTGTGTCTTCTATACCTCTAATCTTCAACCAAAATTAGTGCTACACAATTGTTGAATGAGAGCTTGATTACTTAATTTGGGGGTCATTATGTAGTTAGTGCCACGTATATACTTCAGCCATTAAAATACTAAAATGAGTGTGTTCATCCAAGTTCACTAATGAATAAGCAAGGAATGAATTACAATATTTATTTGCTTTTCACACCATGTATGTTTCTAATTAGTTTGAAGCTAATATGTCTGAATAGTTTGTAAGTTGTTAATAATAAAGAGATTTGGTTTCAAGAAAAAAAAATTGATTCCAATAAGAGCCGACTCAAATGTTTGCAGAAGAAGCTAAGTATTAACCCTATGGCAAAGTGCTAGAACTGTTCTAACAGTGGACATAAGTGGGAAATGGGGAGACCAAGATTCCTCCTTTGGTTAAGCAAAGCTGTGAGCAAGTCAAGTCAGTATTAGCAGCTGTAGTTTGCATTTCGGTGGGCTACACCATTCTGGAGATAATGAACAGGACCCAAAACATAACTTCTCTTCTCCTGGCTCTACCCTATTCACAGTTCTGGGGTCTCCATGCCCCCATTCAAAGCCCAATTCCTCTGTTTAGATTGTATCTTCCAAGTTTAAGCTCTGGCTCCTGCACTCTCATATGGTATCTGATAAGTGTCCTCCATCCTCCTTCCTGTAAGCAAATGCTTTGTTGCCTTTTATGCCTCTGAAAATAGAGGAATGAGGAATGGCCACCTTTGCTCCTGCCTCCCTGCATGAGTTCAGAGGAGGAAAATGCTTCTGCTTGAGAGGATAGGAAGCTATGGGTGCTGTTTCTCGTCTTCTTCTCAGTCATTATATAAAAAGTAACATTTGTGTTGACTCATGAAGAAAGAGGTTTTCTCCCCAGCTTATATAAGTGGACCTATATAGTTTAAACCCATGTTGTTCAAAGATCTAAAGTGTATATATATATGTGTGTGTGTGTGTGTGTGTGTGTGTGTGTGTACACATCTGTATATACCTTGATCCATGGGGATCCATGAAGTCAAAATGAATTTCATAATAATACTGCAGTAGGTAAAATAAAGCTCTCCCAATGATGTCCATAGTCTAATTTCAGAAATTTGTGACTATATTAACATTACATGGCAAAGATAATTAAGATTGTAATGGTTTAAAATTGTTAATCACCTGAACTTAAAACAGACTATCCTGGACTATCTGGGTGAGCCCCACGTAATCATAAGTGTCCTTAAAAATGAAAGAGGGGATCTAAAGAAGAAAACCAAAGAGAAGGCAGTATGAGAGGACTGGGTTTAACAATTGCTGTCTTTAAAGATGAAGAAGAGGTCATAGGCTTAGTAACGGTGGCCTCTTGAAGCTTGAAGGAAAAGACAAAAATACTTATTCTCCCTGACCTTCCAGAAGGAACACAACCCTGCCAATACCTTGATTTTTCCTCCATGAGACCCTTTTTGGACTTCTGACATCAACAACTAGAAGACAATAAATTTGTGTTGTTTTAAGCCACTGTATTTTTAATGGTTTGTTATAGCAGCAGTAGAAAACTTATACAAATACTAAGATATTATTTGGATTTTCCATTCCCATTCTCTCATGAGTATATGACCAGATTATCCAGAAACTATCTGAATGCAATAATATAACAGATTAAATGCAGAAGCAGATATGAGAATCCATCTGCCTTCTATTAAGCTAACATAAAAAGATTTTGTAAATATGTAAAGTAGCACCATTCTTATGAACTTCTGGAAAATACAAGTTATTTCTCATAAAAAATGTTAATTATATTAACATGTAATAGATCTAGGTTCAAATTTCTAATATGATAAAATCTTGATAACCCACATAAGCAAATCTTTGGGGTTCTCAACAATTTTTAAGAGGATAAAAGGGATACTGACACAAACAAACCAAAAAAACCCACCTCAGAACTACTATCATTATAGAAACTCCTAATTCTAGTAATAATCATGTCCTCTAATCTCCAAGACTATACAAATATATAAAAGGGACATGGCATAAATAAATTTCATATCAAAATGAAAAATGAACAAGGATTCATGAATAAGAAAGTCATTTGGGGAAGAGCAGACCAGAGAAGATAATTCTGGAAGGACATGGGTCTCAAAAGATGCTGGGGTTTTGTGGGAGCCTAAGAGGCTCTAATAGGAAAGGGAGAAACAGAGAAAACACTTTTATTCACGTCTTATGTATAAATTCGGTATCTTACACTGCCTTCTCTGCTAGAAAAGAAACTAAATAAAATAATACATACGTACATACATACATAAAATCCTTTTGGGGTGTTTAATATCTGTCTGCATTTACCCATGTTGTTTGAAATAAACAGGTTAGAGGTGGTTGGAACCCAGACTGAATAAGGGTCAGTAGTCTCACTACAAAATATGATTGACAGCTTGAGGAAATGTCCTGTTAGAAGACATGGGAGAGTCTAAAACTTTTATTGAAGACAACTTGCTCTTGAGAGCTACATCATCTCTCCTCAATACTACTTTACTCAGATCGGAAAAAATGAGTGATTTCCCCGTGGGGAAGATTTCAAGCTTTCTAAACTAAATGAAACTGCTTACTTGAATCAGAAGATCTCCCAGTGGATCACTAAAGCTATATAGCCATAGGTTACTTAGGCAGAGACCATTTACAGAATGCTGTACTTGGCTGAGGACCAGGAAAAAGGCAAAAGAAGCTTTAGAGCATCCCAACAGAGGTTAAGGATTCCCAGCGTTAAGCTGATACAATTTGCCATTATGACAGCCTCTCAGCTGTTGTTAACTCTGTCATTGTCTAACACCCTTGCTGGTATGATGTCTGGACCACAGGGCCCCGAAAAGAAGCAGAAAAGTTAGAAGGTCAAGAAAAGGAAGCACCTTGGGCAAGCACCCTAATAGAAAGTGGCACTTATTTTTTGCATTGCACTGCCTTTGAATAGGTCTTTCCTAATCCTAATAATCCTGAAAGGTAAATGCTATTCTTTCTATTTTATATGTGAAAATCACTGGAGCTTACAGAGTTTGAGTTCTGTGCCTTGAATCACACAATAGGCCTAGACCTAGGCAGGAATCCACACCGAGTACAAATCACATAAGTCAATAGGTCTATAAATGACAGCATTTTCCTCCTCCCAAATGGGCTTCTTGTCAAAAGTCATTGAGAAACAAAATATATAGAGGTGTTGCCTCATAAAAGACATACACAACAAAGTTTCTGGATAAAAATATCTTGAAGATTGCATCCAGTGCTTAAATGTTGTGACTCCATCAAATCCAGTTGCCAAAATAAAATATATTCATTAAAATGTACTCATGCTCTCTCCCTGGTCTTTCTTCATTGCATGGTCCCTCATAGAAGGAATTCAGAGAAAAGCTATTTAAATAAAGAAGCAGATGATTTTAATGAAGCCATGTTTTTAAAAGGCTGGTTTTCTTTTATCTAATTAAATCTATTTCAGAATTAGGTCAGAAATACTTTTCTCTGCAAACACTTAACAAAGCCAGAATGTCTAGCGTTCGTTAATGAGAAGGGTAAAAACATCTAGTTGAGACACTTTGGAGAAAAAAACAGTCAAGTGGCCCAAGGGGACCTAAGCTTCCCGGGGAAATGCCTCAGGTAAGAATAGGGCTGAACTGAGGCACCAGAGAACGAAAGATGACTGTGCAGTGTTTCTTTAAAATACATATATACATACATCCTACTGGTCATTTTCCTTCCATGTGTCTCAGGAAACCACCAGTCCTTTCTGAATCCTCTTTCTTCACAAATTCCTTCCCTTTTCCTCCTTCCCCCCGTCCACTCCCTCCCTCCCTCCCTTCTCTTCTCTCCTCTCCTTTCTCTTTCAACTGGTCCTGTCCTTTCCTTTCATCTGTTCTTTTCGTCTTTGTACATTTTTCTCTTTATTTCTATTTTTTTTCTTTCCTTTTATTTCACTGTTTTCTTGACATCGTTATTGTTTAAGGAAATACTTCAAAGAACCATGCCTTCCTGAGACATTTCACATCTTTTTGTAATTTGGTCAGACCTGGGGGAAAGGGCCTCTGAACTGCCTCCACTGTCTCCACAGGTATAAGAATCCCATCATGGGACTACAGCTGTCACACTCGGCATAAAATTCATCCTTATCTTTTAAGGCTATAGATTGTACATTTCAACTATAATCACCTCTTTAAAAATGCAGCAAATTCAACTCTTATTTTTCCAAAGAATCTCAAGGACGTAAATAATGAATGTATCCAGCTGAATTTAAAAAGACATTTAGTTCAATGAGAGCAGGCACCATGATTCTCCTTTCATATATTTATTTTTCTGAACTCCATGTACCAATTCTATACCATGCAAAGCAGACAGAAGACAATCATATTTGTGGATGAAAAAATGAATGGGTGAAAAATTCTGTAATTTGGCCATCTACAGATTTTAATGCAGACCAAAATATTAAAGAAATTTTAAACCAAAAGGCTTTAAGTTGCATAATAGTTCTGAATAGAAATTGACTACATCTTTTATTTATTATTTCTTTGCTCTTTGTTTTAATGGGAAGAGTCTAAATGGTAAAAATTGCGTGTAGTAAAACTTAAGTTAACCAGAAAACCAGAATATATAATCAGTGAGACTTTTTAATTGTACTTTCAGGGAGGAAGGGCATATAAAGGACAAAAAACTAAACAGAAATATTGAAAAAATGTATCTGAATTCTGAAGATGTTTTCAAGTCAATATGTGTAATGCAAACTAGTCTTTTACTCTAATTTACCTCTACCAGAACTCATTAGTTAATGCACCGGGAGGTAGTGATCTCTACAGTTAAGTTGCCTGCCCTGAAGGATCTCTTTTCGGTTGTATGCACATATGCACATGCACAGACTTGTTGATTGACTACATGAACATGTATGAACCTCTTCGTCAAAAAAATATTAAAATCCTCACCTCACATGATCGCCCTCTGTTTAAAAAAAAGTTTTGCCCAAACTCTACTTCTCTGAATCCACCCCCCAAAAATTATGTAAATCTAGAAAAAGGAGGTGATTGTGGGCTGGGAAATCTCCAAGTCAAGGAGAACAAGGATCAGTATATCTTTTACTGTTCTCAGGGATAAATGGAAAACCATCAAAATAACATAGTGCTTGTTGATTAGTTTTTATAAACATCAAATCATTGAGAGGAAAAGACAGGAATTTATCTGCCAACAAATTCACAATACAGCTACCAAAAAAGTCACTAAAGGTACCAACATGAAGAAAGGATAATTTGGCTAAGGAAGGAATGGTTTTAAAGGTAAAATGTCAGGACCACTTGAATTCACAAATACATAAAAATATGTATGAGGAAACATAAAAATATTTCTTTTTAAATCATTAAAGCCAAGGCATTGAGGAATAGAGAACAAAATTCCACTAAAAGTTGCTTTGAATAATGCTGCAATGAACACTGAAGTGCAGATAATGTCTTTGAGATAGTGATATTTCCTTCAGATATAAATCCAGAAGTAGAATTGTTATATCACATAATATTTTTTTTAACTTTCTGAGGGGCCTCCATTCTGTTTTCAATAGTGACTGCACCAGTTTACATTCTCACCAACAGAGCACAAGGTTTCCCATTTCTTCACATCCTCACCAACATTTGTTATTTCTTGTCTGTCTGTCTGCCTTCCTTCTTTCCTTTCTTTTTTGACATACTAGATACACTGTCAGAGTGAAGTCTCTTGTCTTGTTGATAATAGGCATTCTAACAGGTGTGAGGTGATGTCTTAATATGGGTTTGATTTACATTTCCTGATGACTAGTGATTTGAGCATCTTTTCACATACCCTGTTGTCCATTTTTGTATGTCTTTTGGAAAAATTTTTATTCAGATCTTCACATTTTTAATTAGATTGTTTTTATGCTATTGAGTTGTATGAATTCCTTATTTTGGATATAGACCCCTTATCAGATTCTTGGTTTGCAATATATGTGTATATCAAATCATCATACTGTATATCTTAATTGTACGGAATGTTATATGTCACATCTCAATAAAAGTATACAAATTTAAATTTTAAAATGTTGGTTTGACTCTGGAACCTTTGATGAATTCATACTTTTTATATTTTATATTTATTTATTTATTATATTTGTTACTTTTATTATATTTTATTTTATATGTTTATTATATTTTATATGATATTTATGAATAATATTTATATATTATTTATTATATTTCTTTATTAATTATATTTTAATATTAATTTATATAATATGAATATATTTAATTAATAATTCAATTAATTACATATAATTACATTATATAATATTATATTAGTATTATACTGTTCGTATATTAATATTTTATATTATTATTTCTACTTTTTATATTTTTATATTATTTGATAGTCATACTTATTCTTAAATATGAAATATTTAAGAATTTCTGCCTCAATATCTTTCTGTATAAATGCAGATCATCATGCTACTTATATACCTGTTTAGTCCAGGTAAGATCAGGTGACCTGAGGCCTGCAATGAATTCAAGGCCTTTGAAGCCAGAGAGTGTTTTTCTATCCTTGCATCTGATAACTACATTCAGTATATTTTTGAAAACCTAGTGATTCTCCTTCACTAACTTTTAAGGGAAAGGGCCAAATGAGGATGAGCACTTATCTTTTCAAAGAGCCATTGCAGTCATCTTTATTAAAATTTAAACTACAACCACCTTTATTAAAGTTCAATCCCATTAGTCATTTATTGAGATTATGTCTCTTCTCTGAGTAACTCAGGAACCATGAAAATAAGCTCCAGAAACGAAAAGTCAAATTTAGTTCAAAATACAAGGAGGACTAGATTAAGTTAAAGTCAGAAAACAGGAAGAGTTCTTCCTCTTCTCAATTAGAATAGCTGCCTGTTGTCCAAAAGACATTATACATCCAGGCTTAATCCTTGCCTCTCTGGCAAGCTCCTTCTCTGATATGACTCTGATCCTAGGAAGGAGTCATCAAAAGGAGCCTTGTCCTTAGGATTTTAGGACTTGAGATCCAAAATATGCAGTAAACAGGTTTTCCTCCTCAAAAAATTATAGTAGCTCTATACCAATACTTATACCAAGAATTACCAATAAAAAAATAACTCTAAACAGCAAACAGGCGCTACGCATTGGAGCTTGAAGCAGAGATTGCCAGTGTCCCCCTGGGGTAGTCTCTCTTCCCCCTTTCCCTTTTCCTCCTACATTATATTCCCAGTTTTTAGCCAGGCAAATGGTTACAGTTTTTTCAGCCTCTTTCCCACCGAGGAGTGGAAATACAGTGAAACAATTTGATAAAATTCAACAAGATGAGGAAAAAAAAATAACAGTAAATTAGAAATAAAAGAACTTCCTTAATATGATAAATGGTATCTAAAAAAATTTCTACAATAAATATTATCCTTAATGATAAATTTTTTGAATATTTCTCTTTGAGATATGAAATGAGAAAAGAATGCATGATATCACCATTTCTATTCAACATTGCACTGGAAGATCTAGTAAGCACTAAAAGGCAAAATACTAAAAAATTTTAAAACATTTACAGTTTAGAAAGGAAAATACAAAACTGCCATTATTCACAGATGATATGATGATGTGCACAGAATATCCAAAAGAATTTTAAGGTAAACTATTAAGTTAATAATAGAGTTGAGAAAAGTCTCAGAATAAAAAAAAATTATACAAAAAATAAACCATATCTTAATATAACAGAATCAAACAGACAATGAACACTTTTTTAAAAGATTTTATTTATTTATTTGACAGAGACATAGCGAGAGAGGGAACATGAGCAGAGGGAGTGGGAGAGGGAGAAGCAGGCTCCCGCTGAGCAGGGAGCCTGATGCCGGGCTGATCCCAGGAGCCTGGGATCATGACCTGAGCCAAAGGCAGATGCTTAACGACTGAGCTACCCAGGTGCCCCCAAAATTAACATTTTAAGAGAGTATTTGTAAGCATATATAAACAAATAGAAAGTGCTTAAAATAAGTCTAGCAAAAGATATGCAAGACTTCTACAGGGAAATTCTAAAACCTTATTTTAAAAATATGAAAGTGGAATTAAACAAATAGAAAAATATACACTGCTCATAAATAGGAAGACTTTACAAAGGTATAAATTCTCTCAAATGGGTTTATAAACTCAAAGCAATCTCAGGCCAAATCCCAAATGCATGCATATGTGTATGTGTCTGTGTCTGTGTGCGTGATATTTCAAAAATAGTTGCCAAAAAATGTAAGAAAATTCAAAAGTTCCAAACTAATGAAAACACTCCTCAAAATAAAGACAAAGGTGGAAGAATTTGCACTACCCACAGGAAGACACATTATAAAGCTCTGATAATCGAGACAGTGTTTACTGACAAATATAAACAAAAGGATTAACAGGACAGAATAGATACCCAGAAATAGTGCCATACATATCCATTTACAATAGATACAGTACTTCAGACCACTGAGAAAAGATACAATTTTTAAAAGAATTAATAAACTTTTAAAAGCAGTTTTAGGTTTCTAGAAAAACTGAGCAGTGAAACTACAGAACAGAGAGTTTTTAAATGCCCTTCACTTCACCACCAATTTCCTGTATTATTTATGTTTTGTAACTGTAACACTTATTGCAATTGATGAGGCAATGTTTATATATTAATTGAATCCACAGTTACATTAGGGTTCAGTCTTTGTGTTGCACATTTTATAAGTTTTGATAAATGTATAATGACGTATGTCCATCATTTCTGTATCATATATAATAGTTGCACTGCCCTAAAAATCTCCTGTGCTCTGCTTATACCTTCCCTTTCTCCTACTTCCAGCTCCTGGCAACCACTTCTCTTTTTAATGGAAAACAAACCTTTAAATAAATGGTCTCAGGACTACTAACTATCCATGTATTTAAAAAAGATTAATTCTTACCTCACACCAAACAGAGAAAAAAATCACAAGTAGATTAAGTGTCTGAATGTAAAAGCCAAGGGGCATCTAGGTGGCTCAGTCATTAAGCATCTCATTTCAAGTATCTTTTTTTTAACCACTTTTTTTTAACCACAACCACATACCATTTTAACACAGTGGTATGAAACTAGAAATCAATAACAGAAGGAAAACTGTAAAATCTACAACTATGTGAAGATTAAACAACATACTCCTGATCAAGTAATGAGTCAAAGAAGAAATCAGAAGAGAAACAAAAAAAATACCTTGTGATGAATGAACATGAAAACACAACATACTAAAATTTATGGGATGTAGCAAAATTTAGGAAAAAAGTTTATAATGATAAATGTGTATATTAATAAAAAAGATCTCAAATAAACAACCAAAATTTACACTTCAAGGAACTAGATAAAGAAGAACAAACTAAGCTCAAAGTTAGAAGGAAGGTAATAACAAAGATCAGAGTAGAATTAAATGAAATAGGGTAAGAAAAACAGAAAAGGTACATGAAACCAAGGTTGTTTTGAAAAAGATAATCAAAATAGACAAAACTTTAGCTGGACTAGGAAAAAAGAGGAAAGACTTAAATAAATAAAATCAGAAATGAAATAGCAGATATTACAATGATACCACAGAAATGTAAAAGATCATAAGACAGTACTATGAATAATTATAGACCAACAAATTGGATAATCCAGAAGGAATCTATGAATTTCAGATATTCAGCCTAATAAGACTGAATCATAAATTGATAACATCAACAGACCAATAACAAGTAAGGATATTAAATAAGTAATCAAAATCTCTGAACAAAGAAAATTCCAGAACTTGATGGCTCACAAATAAATTCTATCAAACATTTAAGAATTTATGCCAATCCCTTTCATACCTTTCCAAAAAATTTAAGAGGAAGCTATACTACCAAACTCCTTTTATGAGGCCAGTATTACTCTGATACCAAAGCCAGACAAGTCAGTACAAGAAAAGAAAGCTACAAGCTAATATCCATGATGAACATAGATGCAAAAATCCCCCCCAAAAGTACAAAAAAATGAATTCAGCAGCACATTAAAAGGACAGTACACCATGATCAAGTGACATTATCTATGGAATGCAAGGAATGGTTCAACATAAGCAAATCAGTCAATATGATAACCCACATTAATAGAATGAAGATACAAGTTATATAGTCATCTCAATACATAGAGAAAAAGCATTTGACAAAATTCAACATCCTTTCATAATAAAAATTCAATAAATTAAATATAGAAGGAATGAATTTCAATGTAAATGCCACATATGGTAACCCCAGAGCTAATATCATACTCAATAGTGGAAAGCTGAAAGATTTTATTCTTAAATCGAGAACAAGACAGGGATGACCACACATGCCAGTTCTACTGAACATAGTACTGGACGTCCTAGCCAGAGCAGTTAGGCAAGAGGAAGAAATAAAAGATATCCAAATCAGAAGGGAAGAAATGAAATTGTCTCTACAGATGACATGATCTTATATATAGAAATTATGATTATACTGACAGTGTATTTGTCAGGCTAATATAATAGTTCCTTTCCATTCATAGATGGCATGAATTTTTTTAGGACTTGGTAAATTGCACATAATGCCAAAATGTCACTAAGTCTTACATGATCCCTGGTGAGCAGGAAATATTCCTGACTCCACCAATGCCATGGGGACAGGGCTGAGCTCTCAGGGCAGCTGTCTTGGAACAAGACCTTGGACTGAGAAAGTTAACAAAAAGATTCCCAGCAAAGCTCTGTTCCACCCGCAACGCTTCCCAGCCACAGTAGAGTCTGGAAAACTTCATCTGTCTCTGCAGACTATCCAGTTCGGATGTGTGAACCATCCAAAGAAAGCTCATTTTACACTAAAGCCCCAACTACTTGCAGCCTTGCTTCACCATCCCCGCTCTTCTCTTGAATTCTACCTTTATTACCATACTAGAACTAATCTCTGGTCCTGATTAGAATGTCAGCAGGTTTTCCCATTAATTCCCTTTTCCTATGGTACAACCCCATCTAGAATCAACACTGCATGTGGTGATCATGTCTCCTTTGTCTGCTCCAGTCTCCATACATCTTTGGGTACTTTCTTTCTAACCCAGAAAGATGGTAACTTACACTTTAGGAAAAGCTGCCTTTCATTAATTGTCTTAGCCTGGCTGTGGCCACTGGAGTCTACTTCACTCTGCAGGTGAAGGTCGGCGGAATGCTGGACTGCTTTGCTTCTCATGCATCTCCAGTTTGCATAATAGGGAAATCAGGGACATCTGAGGATTTAGACCAAATCATCAAGCTGCAAGTCCAAGATACTTTTGAAGTCCCATCCTTTGAAATTTTCAGGGTTTTGACATTTTATTGAATAAATTATGCATTACCTATTTTTAATTCAGAAGGGAATACTTCCCTAAATTTTATAGCAAAATGAACATACCAGAAAGATGCACCATGTCCCTGCATACTTCAGTCTGAAAGCCTCAAACAATGTTATTTTACCATTTCAGATGTAAAACCATGTATTACACAAGCTGTGGTACAAAATGCCAGTGTTAAGCCACCACCTACAATACTGTTTCTATAAGCACATGCCTTCCAAGTTACAAACAACCGACTTACAAACAAACTTTTGGCTCACAATCCACTTATAAGTTGGGAACTCTTTGTACTAATACAATGTCCTTGCCACAGGGTTTTCACAAGCCATTGCAACAAATGGTTCTTTTAATTTCCTTGAAAACCCACCTCTTCTTCAAGCTGTGTATTGTTTTTTGTTTTTTGTTTTTCCCTCTAAATTTCAAATTGCCTTTAAGCAGAACTTCCTAGTATGAATATCTAGCTGGGAAAATAGTCTGACAACAACAAAAACAAGATAAATGGAAAAGCAAGATTGAACAGAACTCATTTCTAAGCAATGGCCTTTGATTCTGTACTTTGTCCTTCAGCTTCAGAATTCAATTTTCCCACTCTATTTTCTGCTGTTCAAATGATGCAGTTGTTTCATTGCTTGGATATAGATGGTAGGCTTCAGCTCTGAAAGCAACAAAGTTGGTGAAAAGCTCACCAGAAGCCAACATCTCCTTTTAATCTTTTGTCCAGGCAGGCCCTTTGTATTTTTTTTTTAATTTTTTTTTCATTTATTTATTTTCAGCATAACAGTATCATTATTTTTTTCACCACACCCAGTGCTCCATGCAATCCATGCCCTACATAATACCCACCACCAGATACCCTGACCTCCCACCCCCCGCCACTTCAAACCCCTCAGATTGTTTTTCAGAGTCCATAGTCTCTCATGATTCACCTCCCCTTCCAATTTACCCCAACCCCCTTCTCTCTAACTCCCCATGTCCTCCATGCTTTTTGTTATGCTCCACAAATAAGTGAAACCATATGAT
>NC_081568.1:33157607-33163548 GCF_022355385.1 Mustela nigripes
CGTCCTTTCTGATGGAGGCATAATACTCCATAGTGTATATGGACCACATCTTCCTTATCCATTCATCCGTTGAAGGGCATCTTGGTTCTTTCCACAGTTTGGCGACCGTGGCCATTGCTGCTATAAACATTGGGGTACAGATGGCCCTTCTTTTCACTACATCTGTATCTTTGGGGTAAATACCCAGGAGTGCAATGGCAGGGTCATAGGCCCTTTGTATTTTTGAAGAGATCAAAGTCCAGCCCAGGTGAAAAGCAGTGTTGACCGGTGAGTGCCACAAAGGGCACTCTCTGGGAATTTTATTTTTGGAAAACAGTTTTTACTGAAGGGAGAGGAGGAGAGTGTGGTGTTGTATATATAATCCTACAGGTCCCTGGAGTCAACTTTTGAACTTCTATCCCCATTTTAGATTTGGATCATGGCTGTTACTGGTTTTGGCTATAAATCTCCATCAGGGGTAAAAAATGTTTTATTCTCCTCATGTGATTTTTTTTTCCCAACCCTGCTGCTCCCCCCTCCATCATGCTTAGAAGGGGGTGACATCACTTAGGTAGCCACCCTTTCCAGGCTCCCTTCAGATGGAGGTAAATGCAACACAGGAGAGAGACCACCTGTGGCCATGAGAATTTAGGTGGTGTCCTGTGTGGATTATAATCCTCTAAAATCTAGCTTCCTGAGTGATTTTGTTTTTTCAAGGTGGAATACTTCTCTCTCCTATCTTACAATTTGAGATATTTGGATGCCATAACGGAGTTTTGAGATGGATCATACTTAGAGAACCGCACTTGAGCACATGGCCCATGCCAAAATAGAAGTAGATTAAACTTCATGCCATTCACATAAAATTTCTAGCCTGTGTGAATTTATCCTTTATATTAATTGTCTTGAAAACTATAATTCTCAGGCTAAACCTGGGTAGTTTTGTTGTTGTTGTTATTTGGCCTACCAGTTAAGACTGTTTTTTTTTTTTAAGATTTTATTTATTTATTTGACAGAGAGAGAGAGAGATAAAACAAGTAAGCAAAGAGAGAGGGGGAAGTAGGCTCCCTGCTGAGCAGAGAGCCTGACTTGATCTCAGGACTCCGAGACCATGACCTGAACCAAAGGCAGAGGCTTAACCCACTGAGCCACCCAGGTGCCCCAAGACTGCTTTTTATACTTTTTTTTTTTAAGATTTATTACTATGAGAAAGAGTGGGTACACATGGGTTAGGGAGGGGCAGAGGGGCAGGGAGAGAGAGGCTTTTTAAAAAGATTTTATTTATTTATTTATTTGACAGAGAGAGAGCACAAGTAGGCAGAGCAGCAAACAGAGGGAGAAGGAAAGACAGGCTCTCCGCTGAGCAGGGAGCCTGAGATGGGGCTTGATCCCAAGACCCTGGGATCTTGACCCAAGCCGAAGGCAGATGTTTAACCCACTGAGCCACCCAGGTGCCCCTGGGAAGAGAGAGTCTTAAGCAGACTCCATGCTGCAAGTGGAGCCCAGCACAGGACTTGATCTCACCACCCTGAGATCACAGGCTGAGCAGAAACCAAGAGCCAGCTGCTTGTCCAACCACACCACCCAAGTGCCCCTGTTTTTATACAGTTAAACGTCTGGGGGAACCAAAAGAAGAATATTTTGTGACACATGAAAATTATTTGAAATTCAAATTTCAATATACATGAATATAGTTTTACTGGAACACAGCCATGACCATTCATTTATGTATTGCTTTTGTGGCCCAGCTGCTGAGTTGAGTAGTTGCAAGAGAAACCATGGATGGCCTGCAAAGCCTAAAATATTTACTATTTGGCCCTTTATGGGAAAAGTTTGTCAACCCTTATTCCTTATCCACTGAGAATTCATTCTCACCCAGTGATGGGCAGCACTGATGTGGAGCACAAGTGGGTCAGGCCCAATGTTGTCAGGAAGTGGAGGAGGCAAGCCAAGAAAAATATGGCAGAGCTTTAGGAGGCACATTTGCCAGGGTCACAGTTTCCTTGCTTTGCCCTGAAGAGTTCTGTGCATATTTTTAATGGAAAAAACTAAGACTCAGTAAAATGTGAACAAATTAGGGTACAGAAAACAAGAAAAGAATAGCTGTATCTATACTGTAGACACAGTTTTCTCTATCTCTGACTCCTGCTCTCTACCTCAGTCTTTTATGATTTTACTTGAAATAAGAGTTAGAGGAGGATGAGAAGGAGGAAGGGGAAGTAAAAGAGAGACAAAAAGAGAGAGAGAAAGAGAACATTTTAAAGGAAAGCAGAATATTGTGGTAATAGAATAAAGGACAAAATAGAAGTCAAAGTAAGAAAGGCAAAGAGATGATTATGGAGTAGTGAGAAGGATCTGGCAAAAAGGGTTCTGAGCCATTAAAATGATGCCATCTTTAATTACTACTACAATTTAAGCTTTCTAAAATGAGGTCATGGAGGCATGATTGATTGCTTGACTAATTGGAATAAAGATCAAGAAAATAAGGACATAGAGAGTGGAAGTGAGACATGAATTCAAAAATTAATTTTGCCAACTGTAATAAGCTAAAAAGTCATTTTTATGCTTTTTGTCATGGATTTTACATTTTGAATTCTTAATCCAAATAAAAGCTTATACATGAAACCAATAAGTAGATGACACCAAGATAGACCAGCTGTGGCTGGAGTTGTCCTGACCTCTAAGCATGCACCACTGTCACCAGGAGTTTCCAGAGTATAATCTAAGGCCTCACTCTATCTGTGTCTTTCTCTGTTTCTCTTTTTATCTCTCTCTGTCTCTCAAAAGAATAATCACCACTTTATCATCTGAGGAGGATCATTTTGACTATATGGGAGTCACTTTGAATCTAACTGCCAAGAAGAAAGAGGACATGTGCTTTCAGTCTCTGTCCACACTGGACTTGTAGAACTACCATAAAATGGTTTATAGTTTGGTAATCACACAGATGAATTCACAGTTCACACATTTTTAAGCTATGTTGTAATTCTCCCATGAAACTCAAAAACACTAAGTGAAGGGTTAGCCTAGGATGCCTATGCAGCAGATATAGGTTTGTTTCATGTAGTGTTGGGCAACTTTTTAGGACACCACACACCTAGAAGGGGAGAACCAATAATTCCTAATTTTAAAATAATGAGATTAGCAGTACAGAGACTAGCAATTAGTGAAGTGAATAGAATTCTTTGTGACCTCAATCCCTGGCAGATTTGGATTCATAAAAATATTTGCCATTTGTGTTGAACGAGTCAGTATGAATAATTAAGGATTGATTTATTGACAGAGTTGCCAACATAACAACCCATCTTCCTTTGAAGGAAGATGGTCATCTTGTTCACTCGATGGCACAGAGGTCAACTTGCTAGAAGACCGGGAGACATGGGGATTTCTACATGTTCCTTGTCATTTGTTCAGATCACACATTAGAAACCATATACAAATGTGCCAAACATACATGCCTTTTTCTCCATCACATTTATAGCCACCTTTTCCTAATGCAGCATGGAATTCCATGCTTCATGACATAGCAGGACTACTTTGATACAGCCCCAACAAAAATGGATTTGGACCTTGCTAAATATTATGCCCTGAAAAATGTATTGTCAACATTTGTCCTCCAAGAGACTTTCTACTGTCCTGAAACATTGCCTTGAAAATAAATGTATATTGAGGAAACAGGTAAATAGAATCTCTTACCCCAGCAGCCTCACCTCTTCTCTGTGGCTAAAGGAAACATTGAAGTAAATCAAATAGCAATGAAGCCATAAATTTTGGAAATCAACAGGAAGAAAAATGTTGAGTTCAAAGCACAAATTATCTTCTATTTACATAAATATCTTCTATATACACTCCTATTTACATAGGAGTCTGCCCCTAAGGAGCCAATTAACATTTAATGGGAGTTCTTCAAAAGAGAGCCACATGCCTTCTGGGTAAGAAGATATCAAAATCAACAGATGTTCAAGTTAACACTGGGAATCACAGTCTCGTGCTGAAAACAGGACCTTTATAATTCATCACCAGTGTGAGCTAAAATCATGGAGTCCACCAAAAGTTCTGCAAAATAAATTAGTCAGGATGAGCATCAATGGCTGGTAGGGTTTATGACCTCTGAATACGAAGGGCAGAAACTAGAGGCAAATGTTACCGCTCTTGCATAGGCTGTTAAAATTGAACAAAATTGTAAAAAGTAACATCAGCATGAAATGACTGTTTTTCTTGTATAGAAACTCAATCAAAATTGAAGGTGTATTTTGAAGCAGTAATAAATCTGATTTGCTCCATTTGGGATTTGGACAGTTGTCAGATGATTATGCCTCAAATAGATTTTCAGGGTTCCATTTCCCTGTACCCAACTGCGAAGGTTTTTTTTTTTTTATTCTCTGCTACTTACTCTGACAAGCTGAGCATTATGTTCCTGCATGAAAGCCTAAGAAGGTCAGAGAAATTTAGAAAGATGAAATGCATTATGATTCTGAAAATGAATGGTTAGGGTGGAGAAACACTGGAGAACCTCATGGCTCTTTTTCAGTGATGTCCAGTTTAAGGATTGGAGTCAGGAGAAGAGTTGAATGCTTGAGAAAGAAGAGATGTGGAGAAGAGATGACAGCCATAATGCACACAGTTACATGATGGCAGGTTATTATTTGACAGTAAGATTGAAATGGTTCCAAAGAATAGTGAATGAAAAGGCAAATGCAAACAGGTAAGAAAGGTTTGGTGTTATTAGTGAATGTGATAACTGATGGTGTGCTTCCCCCAGGAGGACCTAGAACATACACTGGATTTAAATGCCATTCTGTATGTCACATGGATAAAGGGACCCCAAGCTTAAAGAGGTCTTTGTGATTTTCAGTATTAACTAGGCAGCAAGACTCAAACTCCATAGGACAATGGTATATTTTTGTAGTTTGTAGGAGAACACAACTCACAGTGCTGTAGCAAGATAGAAAATGCAGACAAAGGCTAAACAAAGTACAGAATGGGACAAATTCAAATTCAAAGTAACCACTACTCCAGTAGCTGTATGTTGCTCTCTGGTAAAGTCACCAAATAGTCCATTGATCTACAAGTAGGTGTGGAATATAAACCACCCCCTAGTGCTATGCAAGGTGCTATGAGAAAGACAAAAGCCCAAGGAGTTTAAGGTCTAGCCCAGAACACAGGGCTTATCCACAAGAGTCATTTAATGAAACAAAAAGTATAAAATAATATAACATGTTATGTGATAGTAATAATTTGAAGCCTTGAATAAATATAATAGTGTCAATTATTGCTATTAACAGAAAATTCAAAGAATAAAATGGGCTAGCTTCAGCAAGGATAGCATTAAGAGGAGTAATTTACAAAGGGTTTCTCAAGAGTGTTTGTTGTTGTAAGGGCCTATTTAGTCAGACAGAGTCCATCCAGTTAAACAGTGATTTTGTTGTTTATGCAGTAAAACTTAAACTGACCCTGTCCCCACCCCAGGGAACTTACTTAAAAGCAAGTCCAGGAAACCAGTAAAATGTGGTCGACCAGTCCTTGATAACAGATCCCAAATCTAAGGGCGGGGCAGATCAGGTGGAGATAACAGCCTGAATGCAGGGATGAGTCAGGTCAGGTGAAGACATCCAATCAGTAGAGTGTGCATACTGCCTCCCTAACTACCAAGGAGTGTGGGCCCTGCCTTTTGGGTGCCTTTTGGGTGCCAATTCTGACCAAGGTGATAGGCTAGTTCAAATAGCTACTATGGGGTGAATTGTAATTCAATTGGCCACCCATGTGTGACCTAGCATGACTGTGCAGCTTTCTCTGTGTGTTGCAATCTCGTTGGCCACCTGTGTGTGGCCAGGCTCAACCACATGGCCTTTGCTCTATAAAAGTTAGTCTGTAAGGCAGGGAGGGGATGTCTCTTTGTACGAGATGGCCCCGGGCCAGTCGGTTTGATTCTTGATGCTTGGCGCGAAATAAAGCTTTGCTT
>NC_081568.1:33163648-33178538 GCF_022355385.1 Mustela nigripes
CAATTCTGACCAAGGTGATAGGCTAGTTCAAATAGCTACTATGGGGTGAATTGTAATTCAATTGGCCACCCATGTGTGACCTAGCATGACTGTGCAGCTTTCTCTGTGTGTTGCAATCTCGTTGGCCACCTGTGTGTGGCCAGGCTCAACCACATGGCCTTTGCTCTATAAAAGTTAGTCTGTAAGGCAGGGAGGGGTTGCCCTCTCTGTAAGAGGTGGCCCCGATTTGATTCTCGATGCTTGGCGTGAAATAAAGCTTTGCTTGACTTACGCTTTGTATCAGCCTCATTCCTTTGATTATGGAACCAACAGTCGTAATTCAGCATACCCTCTGTAGTACCAGTGGAAGAGGGGCATAACTCCAACTACGTGGGGATTTTTTTTTTATTTTTTTATTTTTGATGTGGCAAAATATACATAACATACCAGGGAGAAAAACCATTTGTTACCTTGGGATCAAGGAGATAAAATGTCTAGCAATACACAAGATAGTGTCCCACAGTAGAAATTTTCCTACCTAAAATGCCAGTGCTGCTCCTATTATAAAAAACTGCAAAAAAGAAGAAATACCAAGAAATAGTCTATTGAAGTAAATCAAATGCCAATGAAGCCATAAATTTTGGAGGAAGCACCAAAAGGAGGCATAGATCATAGAACACTGACAAGAGTTGAGATAACATTGTAGCTAAGTGTGAGTGACAAATAAGAAGGAGAGCTTAGTTATCTGTGTGACTGAGGACAGGTCATTGATCACTGTTGGGTCTTTATTCTTATTTATTTATGAAATGAGGGTGTGAAATCTCTGAAGTTTCTATCAACTCTCACATTCTATGATCTTTTTTTTTAATTTTTAATTTTTTATAAACATATATTTTTATCCCCAAGGGTACAGGTCTGTGAATCACCAGGTTTACACACTTCACAGCACTCACCAAAGCACATACCCTCCCCAATGTCCATAATCCCACCCCCTTCTCTCAACCCCCCTCCCCCCAGCAACCCTCAGTTTGTTTTGTGAGATTAAGAGTCACTTATGGTTTGTCTCCCTCCCAATTCCATCTTGTTTCTATGATCTTTTGACACTAGATTTTTGAGCCTAAAAACTGTGAAAAGTGTAAACAAAGATATTTAGTGGCTTGGCAAAGGAATTATCAGTTCCTCAACTGTCTTCATTTCAGTATTTCTCCACCAAATACCTGCTCCGGAACAATCTTACAGGTTCCCAATTGCTGAAACCTCCTGAATTGCTCTGGAAGGACTTGACTTCTAGAGCCATATCCCACAGCCACAAATATTTTTCATATTTCTATCAGTTAGCTACCGTTATATAACCAACCACCCCCAACCCTACTGCCTTACATTGTAAGCCTTAAAATAATAATCAGTTATTACTTCTCATGAATGGGTAGGCTGGGCAGTATTGTTGATCTAGAACAACATAAACTGATCTCAAATATGTTTGCTCCTAATTCATGCTGTGGTCAACTAGCTAATCAACAGGAGTTGGCTGATCTAGACTATTCCAATCTTCTTCTCATGGGCTTGGTAGGGGTTCAAGAGAGCAGAAATTTCTTATGGCCTAAATGTAGAAATGGTATGCTGTCATTTCTGTCACACTTTATAATCAAGAAAAAAGGTGAGACTCCATCTCTTAATGGGAGGAACTGCAGAGTCATATTGCAAAAGACATGATTACTGAGAATACATAGTTAGGGCCATTTATACAACCAATCTACCACCAAACTTCATCTGTCCTTTAGTCTGCCCTCTCAGGATATAGCTAAGTGATGGCTAATAAGAGCCTGCTAATCAAGATGATGACCTCTTCAAGGATAAGGATGACTAAGTCTTTAATCTTGGTATTCTGGTTAAAGCAAGCTCTCAGTAAATATTTGTTGAAACAACAGGAACTAACTTACAAAGACATTTTAATGTTTACTGTAGAAAATGTCTTTCCTACCCTTTCTTCTCTAAGAGTTAAGTAAACAATATAAGAATATGTTTTATAAAATGCAATTGTATTTATTTGGATTATTACACAAACCTGGAAATTTTTAAAGCTGTAGTTACACTACATAGCATATTTTTAAAATCTGTTTTAGCTTGTAACTCTTTTATGTTATGCTGGGGACTCAATATGCTTCTTCACTAATGAGCAGCAGAATGTTTTCAGTTAATAGCTGGACAACAGCAGCTAAACTAATATAACTAGGGAATTCTCAGAATGGAGAGGTGGAACTACTCTGCATTAACATAGCATGATTTTAGGCTTCTTTTATTTTTTGCATGGTTTAAACCCAGACCTGGTTTATCATTCTTCTTTGCCCTGGTTATTTTTAGAATATTTCACACAGTGATGAAATAGCTATTGAAGCTTTCCTCTGTATGCATTTGCTCTCCACTTAAGAAAGAGCCATCTTTATTTTTATTTTTTATTTCAGCATAGTTGACACACAATGTTACATTATTTTCAGATGTATGACATAGTGATTCAATTTCTTTATATGTTATCCTATTAAAGCCATCTTTAAAATCTCATCTTCAATTGGTTCTGTCAATTATTGGATTTATTAGGACTTCCTACTTTGATTTAAAAAGAAAAACTAACAATAAACTAACAATTTGTCTTGTCTTTGATGTACCAAGAATTATTCTCAAGGGAGGGCAAAACATGGGCTATGGCACAACTTAATAATTCTCATGTGGTTATAAACACAATCACAACAAAAGGCAAATAATTTGGGTAGATACTTCCCTTTCCTACTGGTTTCATAATAACCATCTCCCTAAGTAACAGTGAAGACTTTGGAACAAGTAGGTTTTTGGTCATGGTCAAAACTGGCAACTTCTCAGACTTTATTAAACCTCTTCATCAGGGCACCTGGATGGCTCAATTGGCTTCAGCATCTGCCTTCAGCTTGTGTCATAGTCCCAGGACCCTGGATCAAGCCCTGCTTCTGGTTCCCTGCTCAGAGAGGAGGCTCCTTCTCCCTCTCCCTCTGCCGCTCCCCCACTTGTGCTCTCTCCTCTTTTACTCATAAATAAATGAATAAAATATTTAAAAAATATATTTAAAAGCCCTCTACGACATCCTCTGGAAAACACAATATTTGTGACAATTAAATTACCCAATTCAAGTAAAATATTAAGTATAATGTCTGGCATATAGTAACTAATCATTATTATTAACTGTAGCTCTGTTAATTTGCTTTATGAATTAGTCTTTGTTCATGGACAAAATGGGACCCTGATGCTGAAGAAATTATGAGTATTGCATTCCCACTGAATATAACTTGTCACTATCACTATTAAGTTGAAAAATGAAAGGTCACTTTATCCAAAGAACTAACTCAAAAAAGAAAGGTAAAACATAATCACAGTCTTAGAAAAAAATGTATATTTAACAATAATGAAAACTCAATATCCAAAAGATGTTGATGATTCTGAAAGAGATCTTAAATAGATTCTTTGTGTGAAAAAAACTAAGTGTGATAACTATGTCGCACAATGCACATTAATAAATCCCAGGTGAAAGAACATAGTCTCTAACACCAACATCGGAGTAGAAAAGTATTTAAGAAACAAACATGCACACCAAGAAGGAGAAGACTAATATATTCAATTCCTTTAAATTCAAGAACAAACAGGAATATTTCATGTGAAAAAAAGTCACCACAGATAAATTTAAAAAACAAATCTCTGACTAGGAAAAGATCACTGTAACACAAATAACTAGCCAATGATTGTTTTTCAAATATACAAATATAACTGCAAATGAATATGAAAAGTCAAACAACCAAATGGGAAAATGAGCAAAGGATATGAATGTGCACAGAAACCAAGGCCCGAATGTCCAATAAATATCAGAAAAGATGCTCTACTTCTCTGATAATGATGGAAATACAAATTAAAACAACATGGACAAACTATAACACATCCAACAGCTTGGCAAAAAAAAAAAAAAAAAAGTTTAAATCTGGCAAAATCAACAGTTAGCACGGAATTGAAAAAAAAATGGGACCATCAAAGGATTGCTGGAGGAATTAAAAGTAGGCATCCCCTTCAGCGTGCTTTGTATCTAGTAAATGTGAAGACATGTCTATTCTATAACCTAGTTATTCTAATGCCTGCTGTACAACCTAGAGAAGTCCTCCCACATACGTATTAAGATGCACTATACATAATGAAGTAAGTATGGAAATGTTTTTTTTTGTTTGTTTTTTAAAGATTTTATTTATTTATTTGACAGACAGAGATCACAGTACACAGAGAGGCAGGCAGAGAGAGAGAGAGGGAAGCAGGCTCCCTGCTGAGCAGAGAGCCTGATGTGGGACTCGATCCCAGGACCCTGAGATCATGACCTGAGCCAAAGGCAGCGGCTTAACCCACTGAGCCACCCAGGCGCCCCAAGTATGGAAATGTTTATAGCAGCCCTGTTGAAAAGAGTGAAAAATTCATATAAATTGTGTTAGTCATACAATGGAATATTGCACAGCATTTAAAATTAATGAACTAGAACTACATGAATTTTATAGATAAACCTTGAAAAAGTTTGAAATGAAAAACACATTGCAAAAACTACACCAAGTATGACACTATTTATTTAAAATTTAAAAAGCATATAATACTTTATTATATAAATGAGTTATTAATACATGTACACTGTAGTATATAAAACTTACAAGGACATCTGTCATTTTTAGGAAAGTGGCTACATCTGAGAAAAAAGAAGAGAATCTGTGAGAATATTAAAAAATTTCAATTGTCTCCATGCACTTTATTTCTTAATTTTTTTTTATAAACATATAATGTATATTTAGCCCCAGGTGTACAGGTCTGTGAATCACCAAGTTTACACAGTTCACAGCACTCACCATAGCACATACCCTCCCCAATGTCCATAACCCCACCACCCTCTCCTGACCAACCTTCCCCCAGCAACCCTCAGTTTCTTTTGTGAGATTGAGTCTCTTATGGTTTGTCTCCCTCCCGATCCCATCTTGTTTCATTTATTCTTTTCCTACCCCACAAACCCCCCACGATGCATCTCCACTTCCTCATATCAGGGAGATCATATGATAGTTGTCTTTCTCTGATTGACTTATTTCACTAAACATAATACCCTCTAGTTCCATCCACGTCGTCGCAAATGGCAAGATTTCATTTCTTTTGATAGCTGCATAGTATTTCATTGTATATATAAACCACCCCTACTTTACCCATTCATCTGTCAATGGACATCTAGGTTCTTCCCATAGTTTGGCTATTGTAGACATTGCTGCTATAAACATTCGGGTGCATGTGCCCCTTCGGATCACTACATTTGTATCATTAGAGTAAATACCCAATAGTGTGATTGCTGGGACATAGGGTAGTTCTATTTTCAACATTTTGAGGAACCTCCATGTTGTTTTCCAGAGTGGTTGCACCAGCTTACATTCCCACCAACAGTGTAGGAGGGTTCCCCTTTCTCCTCATCCTCGCCAGCATCTGTCATTTCCTGACTTGTTAATTTTAGCCATTCTGACTGGTGTGAGGTGATATCTCATTGTGGTTTTGATTTATATTTCCCTGATGCCGAGTGATGTGGAGCACTTTTTCATGTGTCTGTTGGCCATCTGGATGTCTTCTTTGCAGAAATGTCTCTTCATGTCTTCTATCCATTTCTTGATTGGGTTATTTGTTTTTTGGATGTTGAGGTTGCTAAGCTCTTCATAGATTTTGGACACTAGCCCTTTATCTGATATGTCATTTGCAAATATCTTCTTCCATTCTGTCAGTTGTCTTTTGGTTTTGTTCACTGTTTCCTTTGCTGTGCAAAAGCTTTTGATCTTGATGGAATCCCAATAGTTCATTTTTGCCCTTGCTTCCCTTGCCTTTGGCGATGTTCTTAGGAAGATGTTGCTATGGCTGAGGTCGAAGAGGTTGCTGCCTGTGTTCTCCTCAAGGATTTTGATGGATTCCTTTCGCACATTGAGGTCCTTCATCAATTTTGAATCTATGTGGTGTAAGGAAATGGTCCAATTTCGTTTTTCTGCATGTGGCTGTCCAATTTTCCCAGCACCATTTGTTGAAGAGGCTGTCTTTTTTCCATTGGACATTCTTTCCTGCTTTGTCGAAGATTAGTTGACCATAGAGTTGAGGGTCTATTTCTGGGCTCTCTATTCTGTTCCATTGATCTATGTGTCTGTTTTTGTGCCAGTACCATGCTGTCTTGATGATGACAGCTTTGGAATAGAGCTTGAAGTCCGGAATTGTGATGCCACCCACTTTGGCTTTCTTTTTCAATATTCCTTTGGCTATTCGAGGTCTTTTCTGGTTCCATATAAATTTTAGGATTATTTGTTCAATTTCTTTGAAAAAAATGGATGGTATTTTGGTACGAATTGCATTAAATGTGTATATTGCTTTGAGTAGAATAGACATTTTCACAATATTTATTCTTCCAATCCAGGAGCATGAAACATTTTTCCATTTCTTTGTGTCTTCCTCAATTTCTTTCATGAGTACTTTATAGTTTTCTGAGTATAGATTCTGTGCCTCTTTGGTTAGGTTTATTCCTATGTATGTTATGGTTTGGGGTGCAACTGTACATGGCATTGACTCCTTAATTTCTCTTTCTTCTGTCTTGTTGTTTGTGTAGAGAAATGCAACTGATTTCTGTGCATTGACTTTATATCCTGACACTTTACTGAATTCCTGTACAAGTTCTAGCAGTTTTGGAGTGGAGCCTTTTGGGTTTTGCACATATAGTATCATATCATCTGCAAAGAATGATAGTTTGACTTCTTCTTTGCTGATTTGGATGCCTTTAATTTCTTTTTGTTGTCTGATTGCTGAGGCTAGGACTTCTAGCTCTATGTTGAATAGCAGTGGTGATAACGGACATCCCTGCCATGTTCCTGACCTCAGTGGAAAAGCTTCAGTTTTTCTCCATTGAGAATGATATTTGTGGTGGGTTTTTCATAGATGGCTTTGATAATATTGAGGTATGTGCCCTCTATCCCTACATTTGAAGAGCTTTGATCAGGAAGGGATGCTGTACTTTGTCAAATGCTTTTTCAGCATCTATTGAGAGTATCATATGGTTCTTGTTCTTTCTTTTATTAATGTGTTGTATCACATTGATTGATTTGCGGATGTTGAACCAACCTTGAGCCCTGGAATAAATCCCACTTGGTCGTGGTGCATAATCCTTTTAATGTACTGTTGAATCCTATTGGCCAGTATTTTGGTAAGAATTTTCACATCTGTGTTTATCAAGGATATTGGTCTGTAGTTCTCTTTTTTGTTGGGATCCTTGTCTGGTTTTGGGATCAAGGTGATGCTGGCCTCATAAAATGAGTTTGGAAGTCTTCCTTCCATTTCTATTTTTTGGAACATTTTCAGGAGAATAGGAATTAGTGCTCCTTTTAAATGTTTGGTAGAATTCCCCTGGGAAGGCATCTGGCCCTGGGTTTTTGTTTGTTTGGAGATATTTGATGACTGTTTCAATCTCCTTATTGGTTATTGGTCTGTTCAGGTTTTCTATATCTTCCTGGTTCAGTTGTGGTAGTTTATATGTCTCTAGTAATGCATCCATTTCTTCCAGATTGTCGAATTTGTTGGTGTAGAGTTGCTCATAGTATATTTTTATAATTGTCTGTATTTCTTTAGTGTTAGTTGTGATCTCTCCTCTTTCATTCATGATTTTATTTATTTGGGTTCTTTCTCTTTTCTTTTTGATAAGTCTGGCCAGATCTTTATTATTTCTCTTCTCCTGCTGGGTTTAGACTTACTTTATTGTTCTTTATCCAGCTCCTTTAGGTGTAAGGTTAGGTTATGTATTTGAGACCTTTCTTGTTCCTTAAGAAAGGCTTGTATTACTACATACTTTCCTCTCAGGACTGCCTTTGCTGTGTCCCACAGATTTTGAACCATTGTGTTTTTATTATCATTTGTTTCCATGTCTTGAAAGAAGTTGCTGTGGCTGATATCGAAGAGATTACTGCCTATGTTCTCCTCTAGAATTCTGATGGATTCTTGTCTCACATTGAGGTCTTTTATCCATTTTGAGTTTATTTTTGTGTACGGTGTAAGAGAATGGTTGAGTTTCATTCTTCTACATATAGCTGCCCAGTTTTCCCAGCACCATTTATTGAAGAGACTGTCTTTTTTCCACTGTATATTTTTTTCCTGTTTTGTCGAAGATTATTTGACCATAGAGTTGAGGGTCCATATCTGGGCTCTCTACTCTGTTCCACTGGTCTATGTGTCTGTTTTTATGCCAGTACCATGCTGTCTTGGTGATCAGATCTTTGTAGTAAAGCTTCAAACCAGGTAACGTGATGCCCCCAGTTTTTTTTTCGTTTTTCAACATTTCCTTAGCGATTCGGGGTCTCTTCTGATTCCATACAAATTTTAGGATTATTTGCTCCAGCTCTTTGAAGAATACCGGTTTCCATGAATTTTTTCAATTCTTCTTCAATTTCCTGGTTGACCCATTCATTTTTTAGAAGGATGCTGTTTAGTCTCCATGTATTTGGGTTCTTTCCAAATTTCCTCTTGTGATTGAGTTCTAGCTTTAGAGCACTGTGGTCTGAAAATATGCAGGGAATGATCCCAATCTTTTGACACCAGTTGAGACCTGATTTATGACCCAGGATGTGATCTATTCTGAAGAATGTTCCATGTGCACTAGAGAAGAATGTGTATTCTCTTGCTTTGGGATGAAATGTTCTGAATATATCTGTGATATCCATCTGATCCAGTGTGTCATTTAAGGCCTTTATTTCCTTGTTGACCTTTTGCTTAGATAATCTGTCCATTTCAGTGAGGGGGAGTGTTAAAGTCCTTTACTATTATTGTATTATTGTTGATGCAGTTTTTGATTTTGTTATTAATTGGTTTATATAGTTGGCTGCTCCCATGTTAGGGGCATAGATATTCAAAATTGTTAGATCTTCTTGTTGGGAAGACCCTTTGAGTATGATATATTGTCCTTCCTCATTTCATATTATACTCTTTGGCTTAAAGTCTAATTGATCTGATATAAGGATTGCCACCCCAGCTTTCTTCTGATGTCCATTAGCATGGTACATTGTTTTCCACCCCCTCACTTTAAATCTGGAGGTGTCTTCCGGTCTAAAATGAGTTTCTTGTAGGCAACATATTGATGGATTTTGTTTTTTTATCCATTCTGATACCCTGTGTCTTTTGGGGCATTTAGCTCATTAACATTCAGGGTAACTATTGAGAGATATGAATTTAGTGCCATTGTATTGCCTGTAAGGTGACTGTTACTGTATATTGTCTCTGTTCCTTTCTGATCTACTACTTGTAGGCTCTCTCTTTGCTTAGAGGACCCCTTTCAATATTTCCTGTAGAGCTGGTTTGGTGTTTGCAAATCCTTTCAGTTTTTGTTTGTCCTGGAAGCTTTTAATCTCTCCATTTTCAATGATAGCCTTGCTGGATATAGTATTCTTTGCTGCATGTTTTTCTCATTTAGTGCTCTGAATATATCATGCCAGTTCTTTCTGGCCTGCCAGGTCTCTGTGGATAAGTCTGCTGCCAATCTAATTTTTTTACCATTGTATGTTACAGACTTCGTTTCCTGGGCTGCTTTCAGGATTTTCTCTTTGGTGCTAAGACTTGTAAATTTTACTATTAGGTAAATTTAGTAAATTTTACTTTTTATTTATTTAGTTAATTTTACTATTGGGGTATGGAACTATTTTTATTGATTTTGAGGGGCATTCTTTGCATCTCCTGGATTTTGATGTTTGTTCCCTTTGCCATATTAGGGAAATTCTCTCCAGTAATTCTCTCCAATATACCTTCTTCTCCCCTCTCTCTTTCTTCTTCTTCTGGAGTCCCAATTATTCTAATGTTGTTTTGTCTTATTGTGTCACTCATCTCTCGAATCCTTTCCTTGTGGTCCAGTATTTATTTGTCTCTCTTTTGCTCAGCTTCTTTATTCTCTGTCATTTGGTCTTCTATGGCACGAATTCTTTCTTCTGCCTCATTTATCCTAGCAGTAAGAGCTTCCATTTTTTATTGCACCTCATTAATAGCTTTTTTTATTTCAACTTGGTTAGATTTTAGTTCCTTTATTTCTCCAGAAAAGACTTTTATCTCTCTGGAGAGGGTGTCTCTAATATCTTCTATGCCTTTTTCAAGCCCGGCTAGAACATTGAGAATCGTCATTCTGAACTCTAGATCTGATATATTACCAATGTCTGTATTGATTAGTTCCTAGCCTTTGGTACTGCCTCTTGTTTTTTTGTTTTTGTTTTTGTTTTTGTTTTTTTTATGGTGATTTTTTCTGTCTTATCATTTTGTCCAGATAAGAATATATGAAGGATCAATAAAATACTGAAAGGGTGGCAAAGGCCCCAAGAAAATGTGTTTTAACCAAATCAGAAGAGACACCAAATTGTGGGGGGAAGAAAGGGGATAAAAAGAAGTTCAGAAAAAAGAAAAAATTTAAAAAAGAAAAAAAATTAAAAATATAAAAAAGAAAATATGTATATATCTATATATTAAACTAGTGACTAGAATAGGGTCACCCACTTAATTTTGGGAGTATTTTGGTCTTTAGAAGAAACTACCTCCCAAAATTTTAAAGAATGAAAAACATATGTAAGGGTAAACACAATAAAGGGATGGAATATCCCTATAAAGATGAAAAAAAATTTTAATTTCTAAGAAAGGAGTTGATAAAGTAAGTTGGTTGGGAGAATAAAGAAAAAGAAAGTGGAGAGAATTTGCTCAGGCTACAGACTAGAACTAGGCCGGACCTAGATTTAGGGTATATTTTGGTCTATTAGAAAAAGTTGTACCCCAAAATTTTTAGAAGAAAAAACCCTATGTGTATACAAAAAATAAAGTTAGATACAATGAAGGATAAAATATGACTATAATAATGAAGGTTCAAAAAAGATTTTTTTTTATGAAAGGTATTGTTAAGATAAGCTAGTTAAAAAATGATAAAAGAGGAAAGGGTAAAAGTTTAAAAAAATTAGCAGAAGAAAAAAAATTAATTAACTGCAAGACTAAATAATCATGGGGAGAAAGCCATGAATTCTATGCTTTGCTTTCTCCTCCTCTGGAATTCCACTGTTCTCCTTGGTAAATGAACTTGGTCTTGGCTGGATTTTTTGTTGATCTTCTGGGGGAGGGGCCTGTTGTAGTGATTCTCAAGTGTCTTTGCCCAAGGCAGAATTGCACTGCCCTTCCCAGGGGCCAGACTAAGTAATCCGCTCAGGTTTGCTTTCAGGAGCTTTTGTCCCCTGAATGCTTTCCATAGAGTTCTGGAAAACGGGAATGAAAATGGCGGCCTCCCAATCTCCAGCCTGGAGGAGCTGAGAGCTGGGGGCCCCACTCCTCAGTGCGCCCTCAAAGAAAAGTGCTCAATCACTCCCATCTCCCTGGCCTCTGGCCACGCTCCAAGCTCACCCAGCCTGTGCCCAGTTCAAGTAACCCCAAGCTGAGAGCTCACTCCTCATCTCTGTCTCTGTAGCCAGCTTTCCCGCTCTAATACCGGCAAGCTCTGTGACACTTACACACCCCCGATTGTTCTGTGACCCCGCAGGACCTAGGCCACATTGACCCCACGTGGGCTTCCCCCCAGTTTAGCCTCTGGAGCGATGTCCCTCAGTGGAGCAGACTTTTCAAAGTCCTGATTTTGTGCTCCATTGCTCCCCCGCTTGCCAGGAGCCAGCCCCTCCCCACCGTGGTCTATCTTCCCGTTGCTTTGGAGTCACTTCTCTGTCTGTCATACCTTTTAGAAAGTGGTCGATTTTCTGTTTCTAGAATTGTTGCTCTTCTTCTCTTTGATCTCCTATTGGATTTGTAAGTGTTCAAAATGGTTTGATAAGATCTCTAGCTGATCTACTGCTACCTGATGTCGTCTCAGTCTTCTACTTCTCTTCCATCTTGACTCCTCCTGCATTTTATTTCTTTAACAAAAATTCTTAATATGGGAAAATGTCAACATTTAAATCTGCTTGTCATATATGCATATATTAAAATTAACTTTTAAAAATAATATTTTTGCTTTTTTTTCCTTCTTGAAATATTTTGTCATAGAAGAAGAGGAAAAGTTTACCAAGTCATTAGTAAACTAAAGCATATTGTAACATTCACATTTCCAGCTGTCTCATTGGGTGATTTCCATTTTAGAGAAGACAACTGAGACCAAGAGGTATCTCAGTTACCAAACAAAAACTCCAAAACTATATGTTCAAACTCATAATAATTTTTCCCAGAAGAAATTCTCAGATCTTTAATTTAAGCCTATTATATGTAATTTTATGAGATTGGCTTAAAGTAGTTAGAAGTACAGTATTTTTAGGAAAAAGAAAGAGAAGAAATAAAGATACATAAAAAGCAGACATGAAATTTGTATGTTAAATGGTTGCTATTAAATATACATATAAGTAAATCCATAAAACCCTATACTTATATTTTATTAGGCACAATGTTATGTCCTGGTAATGATTACGAATATCTAATAACATTTGTCATTATATCCTATATACTCTAAGAATCTAGGAACATAAGCAATACATTTTAGAAAAATGCCCACCCAAAAAGTTATCTTTTTTGTTTTCATTTTGAAAAATAATGCGCTTCACTTCTTTTGTCCACATTGTAATAACAGCCTTAACTCAAACATTGATTATAAGAATGGGAATTGAGACAATGTAAGATTACAAGTTTTGTAAGAATATGAAACAAATATTTCCTTTAAATGCAACTTACTACTTTTATAATATACAGCCTCCCTGAGTGTGTGATTCCGAGTAGAATATCTAAAGGGGAGAGGGTAAGATCTCTTCTTAGACAACAAATAATAATTCTAAAATTCTTTACATACAGGAAGAATACTGCAGCTTTTTAACTTCTGTATATTATGCATGATATCAATAATACTCAAAACAAGGATTAAACATTAATAATGTGTGATGAAAATTAATTTTTAAAATTTATTTCTAGCCTCAAATTCTAGTTCACTTAGTTTAAATGAAGTCACATTTGATTTAAAACAAAGTGTAATGAAGAAAAATAGAATCCCTGATGGTAATTTACAAGGGATGGAAAGAAGATTATAATGATAACTTCAGTGAAGTTTTATAAATTTTTTTGGTAGACTTTATTTTTTAAGACTTTGTTATTTAGAGCAGTTTTAAGTTTATACAAAATTAAAAGGAAGGTATGGAGATTTCCCATACACTCTTATTCCTACACCTGCATAACTTCCTATTGTCAGTATCCCCAAACAGATGAATACAGTACATTTGCTATAATTGATGAACCTGGATTTATACATTATAATTACCCAAGGTCCTTGATTTACCTTAGGGTTCTCAGTGTTGCAGTCTATGGGTCTGGATGAATGTATAATGACATATATCCATCATTATACAGTTGACTCCTGGACAACTCAGGGATTGAGTGCAAATCCCTTGAGAAAGTACACATATAATTTCTGAATAACTTAATTACTAGTAGCCTACTGTTAAATAGAAGAAGCTTTATTGATAAAATAAAGTCAGTTAAACATATTTTATGTTATATGTACTATAACTTATATTCTTACAATAAAATAAGCTAAAGAAAATATTAAGAAAATCATAAGGAGGAGAAAATACATTTACAGTACTATACTGTAAAAAATCTGTGTATAGGCGAACCCATTCAAACCTGTGTTGTTCAAGTCTCAAGTGTAGTACCATATAGAGTATTTTCACCACCTTAAAAATCCTTAGTGTTGCATTTATATATTCCTCCTCTCCTCCATCAGCAGTAACCACTGATATTTCTGCCTTTTCCAGAATATCATAGGTTTGGAATTCTATAGACTATAGCATTTTCAGATTGACTTCTTTCACTTAGTCATACTATTTAAGTTTCCTCTGTGTCTTTTCATGGCTTAATAGCTCAATTCTTTTTTTAAAAAATTTTTTATTTTTTATAAACATATATTTTTATCCCCAGGGGTACAGGTCTGTGAATCACCAGGTTTACACACTTCACAGCACTCACCAAAGCACATACCCTCCCCAATGTCCATAATCCTACCCCCTTCTCCCAAACCCCCTCCCCCCAGCAACCCTCTGTTTTGTGAGATTAAGAGTCACTTACGGTTTGTCTCCCTCCCAATCCCATCTTGTTTCATTTATTCTTCTCCTACCCACTTAAGCCCCCATGTTGCATCACCACTTCCTCATATCAGGGAGATCATATGATAGTTGTCTTTCTCTGCTTGACTTATTTCGCTAAGCATGATACGCTCTAGTTCCATCCATGAAATTGGACCATTTCCTTACACCACACACAAAAATAGACTCAAAATGGATGAAGGACCTCAATGTGCGAAAGGAATCCATCAAAATCCTTGAGAACACAGACAGCAACCTCTTCGACCTCAGCCTCAGCAACATCTTCCTAGGAACAACGCCAAAGGTAAGGGAAGCAAGGGCAAAAATGAACTATTGGGATTTCATCAAGATCAAAAGCTTTTGCACAGCAAAGGAAACAGTTAGCAAAATCAAAAGACAACTGACAGGATGGGAGAAGATATTTGCAAATGACATATCAGATAAAGAACTAGTGTCCAGAATCTATGAAGAACTTAGCAAACTCAACACCCAAAGAACAAATAATCCAATCAAGAAATGGGCAGAGGACATGAACAGACATTTCTGCAAAGAAGACATCCAGATGGCCAACAGACACATGAAAAAGTGCTCCATATCACTCGGCATCAGGGAAATACAAATCAAAACCACAATGAGATATCACCTCACACCAGTCAGAATGGCTAAAATCAACAAGTCAGGAAATGACAGATGCTGGCAAGGATGCGGAGAAAGGGGAACCCTCCTACACTGTTGGTGGGAATGCA